>NW_018736530.1:71696-105510 GCF_002204515.2 Aedes aegypti
TCCTGGAAACTGGTTGATTATATACCAACATAAGGTCAACTTTTTTGCCACCTTACTCTATATCTAAATCTTGTAAATATCCAATAAGTAGCAACAAAACTTTAGAGAACAGCTTATGAAGAAAAGAAGGCATCTTTACATCAGTAAGCAGTATTTTTCATGCATAGTGGAACAGCTTCTAATGAATAAAATTGTGATTCTATAGTATGTTTTCTTTTTTCCAGTTCCACGGTCCTTCCGAATTAAGTGCTGTCTTTTCAATACATATTTATGAAGCTTAAAATGTTGATCGTTAAATGCTTAAAAAATTGTATTGAACCGTAAGGAAGTCATGTGTACCTAGGCCAACAATTAGAATACTAGAACCACAATACCCAAAACGGATATTCAAAGCTGACGGATTTCACGCCAACTCGACAAAGGGATTGGCAGCACCCCTTCAGAATTCAATGAAACTTTCTGGGTGTGAAGACTATGTGAAACTAAGATACTTTACATACCTTGTTTTTTTTTCAAAATCGATCTAGACTAACATTTGGAAAGGGTCAAAGTTTTTTTACTGTTTTTATAAACCCGTAAAACTCGAAAACGGTAAGACCTACAAAAAAGTGGTTGTATGGGGACTGTCGTGAAATTTTCTGAAGTTTTAGAAAAATAAGAAAACATTTTTTAACACTGAAAAAAAATGATTCAAAACTTTTAAAGTCGATTTAAAAAAAACGGCCATTTCAGATTTTGATCGTTCTTAGGCAAAAAAGTTCGCGATTAAGTTTACTAAAAGTCGTCCATACATTGCAAATTGGCCAATATTTAAGGGAAAAAAGTTTTTTCTAAACAACGAATTTTTCAAGTCCAATTTTTTTTTTTCTAAGATTTTGTTCTAAACCGTCAAGTATGATCGTGTTTTCAAGTAATAAATGAGTTGAATCAAAAAAATAGATTGTATTTTTATTAAGAATAGTTAAAAAACGGAATTATACAGTAATTATGTTTTCTAAATGAAAGGCAACCAATGGACTTTGCCTCTGCCTATGAGAAAATCAATCCGACTAACAATCAGACGGAATTTTTATATTACAGGAGAACTAATCTCGCTTTTAGAGGAAAGGGACAAGAAGATGTAGTTTTTCAGCAATGGCTCACCACCGATCGCTGTAACTTAGAAACTATAATAAAGCCTGTTGAAGATTTTTTTACGCATTTCGTGAGAAAGTTGATAAGCTCATAACTCATGATTTTATTTGCAAAGAACAGTCTTCTTTTCTACTAAACAAAAATACTCCTTAAAACAAGGTGAAATACTGGTAATTAACGACTTTTCTGAAAATTATAGTTTTATCATACAAAACGCTGCTCAAGGATATCACTGGAATAATTCCCAAGCAACGATACACCCATTCGAGATTTACCATAAAAAGATAATAAATTGGAAAAACGTTAGTTTTATTATAATATCAGAAGTGTTGACCCATGACACATTAGCAGTTCAGCATTTATTTCAAAATTGATAAATTTTGTTAAACAAAAAATTAATTTCTCAAAGTTATTTTTATGCTCCTTGCAGCTCATTATAAAAATAATAAAAAAAA
Source organism: Aedes aegypti (assembly GCF_002204515.2). Taxonomy (NCBI): domain Eukaryota; kingdom Metazoa; phylum Arthropoda; class Insecta; order Diptera; family Culicidae; genus Aedes; species Aedes aegypti. The sequence goes on from NW_018736530.1 coordinate 73,286, forward strand.
ATTGCCAGCTTATGTAATTTCAAGAAAATGCATGGATTTGGCATGTGGCACTTTTTTGCCACATCCACGGCAAAGGCCCCTGTTACGCTACTGGTGGCACTCTCAAACGAATGGCAAAAAGAGCAAGTCTTCAAAAGACTATGGAAAAAGAGAACCATTCGACTGGGCAGTGAAACAAACTGATACATGTGTCACCAAATTAAATTTCTGTTATATATCTAATGAAAAATATGTTAAAATGTCAGAGGAATTGGTGAAATTGTTTGATAAGGTTAAAAACTGTCCCTGGTACCCAAAAATATCATTGTTTTATGCCTATTAGTGATACACCAATCGCAGCCAAACGGTATACCAATTCAGAGAATGAACCAAAAATATTCAATTTATTCAGTAAAGCCCAAAATATTCATGTGCATGATAAAAACAAACCACTATTTTTTTTCTTAAGCATAATATTGACCCTTTCCAGACACCTATTAAGGTTAGCTTTGACCAAATAAGAAATGAAATATTATTGTGATATCTTTCAACCATAAAAAAAACCCCATCGGATTGTTAGACGGAGTTGATTTTCTCATAAGCGGTTTGGTGCGAGATCAATTATATTTAATTTATAAAAAAAAAACTCTGTATAATTCCGTTTTATTTCTTTTAACTACTCCCAATAAAACAAATATAATCTATTTTGTGATTAAAACTCATTTATCACTTGAAATATGATTATACTTAACTATTTAAAGCGAAATAAAAATAAAATAAAAAATTCATTTTGGACTTTAAAAATTCGATGTTAGAAAAAATTTATGCCACTTTTCACATATGCCCAATTTGCAATGTATGGACGACTTTAAGTAAATTTAGTTACGAAACTTTTTGCTTAAGGATGATCAAAATCTGAAATCCGTCAGCTGGCTCTTTAAGTCAACTGGACATGGTGTCCAAAAGACCCTGTACCTTTTTAAGTAATTAAAAAAAATTATATCACAATTTTTTTAACGCTCTGGCTTGATTATTTCTCCTACAATTATAAACTTGATTTACCTGAAAAAAAATCTGGGGAATGGTACATTCTGGCGAATAGTTTTCTGGCGAATAGTTTTCTGGCGAATGGTACTTTATGGCAAATGATTTTCTGACATATGGTCATAGTGTTTGTCATATGCTCTTGAGAATTAGAGTTACGGTGATACTGTGCAATACATTCATCAGCTAAAACTTTGCCGAAGATCGTTTTTAAATCAGACGTCGCAGTAATTAGTGACTGTGCGATATTTGCCAGAAAACTATTCGCCAGAAAACTATTCACCAGAAAGACATCTGCCAGAAAACCCATTCGCCAGAATGTACCATTCCCCAGAATTATTTTTCCTGTCGATTTTGATCAATTAATGCATGGTAAAATATCTCGGAATCCAAAGATGGCCGTCACAATATTCGACTTGTGCCACTTTTCACATATGCCCAATTTGCAATGTATGGACGACTTTTAGTAAATTTAATTACGAATCTTTTTTTTAAAATCGACTTTAAAGTTTTGAATCATTTTTTTTTCTGTGTAGAAAATGTTTTTTTTTTTTTATTTTTTCAATATATTTTTTCTAAAACTTCAGGAAATTCCACGACAGTCCCCCATACAACACTTTTTGTAGGTCTTACCGTTTTCGAGTTATACGGGTTTATAGAAAAAAGTATAAAAACTTCGACCCTTTCCAAATGTTAGTCTAGATCGATTTTGAAAAAAACAAAATTTGCAAAGTATCTTAGTTTTACATACTTTAGACATCCAGAAAGTTTCATTGAATTCTGAAGGGGTGCTGCCAATCGCGTGTCGAGTTGGCGTGAAATCCGTCAGTTGGCTTTTTAAGTCAACTGGACATGGTGTCCAAAAAACTCTTGTACCTTTTTAAGTACATAATTTAAAAAAAAAATATCACAATTTTTTTTTAACGCTTTGGCTCAATTATTTCTCCTACAACTATAAACTTAATTTACCTGAAAAAAAATCTAGGGAGTGGTCCATTCTGGAGAATGGTACATTCTGGCGAATGGTTTTCTGGCGAATGGTACTTTCTGGCAAATGATTTTCTGGCATATGGGACTTTCTGGCGGATGTAATTCTGGCGAATAGTTTTTCTGGCAAATATCGCACAATCGTAATTAGTTATTGATTTATATCCAGTCACAAATTCTTCAACAGTGCTCATTAAACTTCTGAACAGGCAACATTGCTGCATCTGGCGCGAAAGATAGCACGCACATTATGGCTACTATGTTTTACTGCATATCAATATATCCAGTGATGCCTGCATAACAGCGCAATTATTTACTTTTACAACTCATACAAAAATCAATAACTTATTACTGATGCGTTCGAATTAAAAACGGTCTTCGGCAAAGTTGTAGCTGATTATTGTATCTCACAGTATCAACATAGCTCTAATCTCCAAGATCATATGGGCAAACACTATGACCGATTGAATGAATTGCTTGTTTTTCCCATAGTTATTCCCATATAAACTTTAAAGGCCTAGTGCAGTCTCAGTTTTCATCCGAATGAGCCCAAATTTTGGGTGGACACTCAGAATTTGATTTAAAATCGAATGAGCGGTGTGGAGCAAAAACGATTTTTAGAACCACTCTACAACCTACACATCTGTCACGTTTTTTGTATGAGTCCTCCGAAAATTTTGTAACGCTTGTTACACTTGCCTTGGCCCAGGAGGGGTACCTTAGAGCGTGACATAATTTGAACATTAACCTTTATCAGAAAAAAAAACCTGATGGAATCCCAAAGAATCGTCATAGGGAAAATTGCCAATTATTGCACGGTTGAGGAAGCAGCGTCAGTAATTTAGCTGTCAAATATGTTAGAATCCCTTAAACTCAAACGGAATTTCGCTCAAAACTAGCAAATATACCGTGATGAATTAAAATCCGGACGGGACCAATATCCGAACACTATGGTGAAATTCATTAATTTTAATGATAAAAATCCTTCTGAACATAAGAATATTGTTGCCGCAAACAATTTTAATTACCATTGGTCATTGTAACGTGAAATAACATCAAGTTAGCCTTGTAAAACATTGTTAAATACATAAACAAAAGTCAGTTTTACTCGGACGCGTTTATTTCGAATATTGCTAAAAATCGAAGGAATTCTACGCACTGTGATAGGGGAAAAGCACTAATTTTCGACCTACAAGAATTCTGTGCCAATTTTCGGATTTTCATACAAAGTAGGCCAAAATCGTATGAATGGGTCGAAAATTAGCACAGGGTCGAAAATTGGTGCTTTTTCCCTACCGCAATTCGGTGGTGCATTACGCGTTTATTACGTATTCATTTTATGTGAAACACATTTTGCTGTGATTTGTTTGAGTTCGTTTCTTCCAGTTGAGTTCAACAGTTTCGCAAAACTAATGAGAGTACATATGTTTCTGTGGTAAAAAAAGATTTTCCGGATACTGATACGCGTGGTGTTGAATCTGGACACAGTGGTTGAGCAACAAGTTCTACATGTTTGAACAACAAATGTTTAACTATAATTGTTGGTGAACCTAAAATGAATGTTCAAAAGTGATATTTTTGAGATTCCGAATATTATTAACTACAAATAAGTGTAAATTTATTTATTTATTTGTTGTATTCGTTTTCTTTTGTGACAGGAAAAACCAGCAAAGCTGATTAAAAAACCTGTATCTTTTTAAACAACATCACAACAATTTCTGTGATTGTTGTGAACAAACGCTGCGCACACCACATTATCTTCTGAAGTCTAAAATAGGTTTCTAGCTGTTTTAGGAAACAATAGCAAAAGAGTAACATTATTTTCCACAAAACCATGAGTTGAAGTATCGTTATACCAAGGTATGTTTGATTTTTTTAGGTTTTATATGAAATACAGCTGTGGTGATATGAACGTCCGGAATTTGATGCATCAATGTCCGGATTTTGATTCAAATGTCCGGATTTGTGAACACGATGTGGTGCAGAATTAACACAATTTTCGCTATATTTTCATAAAATCCATTGCTAATTTCATGGTTATCAGCAAGTTCTGGCCTAACTGTTAACATGTCATAGTGATAAGTTATAAAATACCAATTAGCCAATTGTGTACAGGCATTTGAACATCTGTATCACCTTAGGTGTCCGGTTATTGATGCAGCACAGTATTCGGCAATCAGATTTCCTATCGATGTTTGGGGTTTTTAATTGATTTGATTGACATTTTTCCACAAACTAAGTTTTTCTAATAAGTTTACCTCGCATTATGAAACCATAACATAAATCACTATTTTCGTTTAGAAAAAATGGAAGTCCACTTAGAGCTTCAGTAGAAGCTATTTTATTGCGGGAAATATTTGGCTCATGACGTAACAATTTGGGTGCTACTTGAATTTCGTGGTACACGGTCGTTTCGCTTTAAGTACATGATTTTGAACTTTTTAATAAGAAATAAACTGCTGGTACCTGGAATGCAGTATTCCTTAGTGTTCAGCATTAATATTAGGGTTTCAATTAATTGGATCAGTGTAATATTCTCCAAAAATTAGCAAGTGTGCAATAATTGGGTGGTGTGCAATGATTTGCAATCTATCCTATATCCTATAGCAGTGCTTCCCAAACTTTTTTAACTTTCGCCCCCTTGAGGCCAATTTTTATCTGGAATCGCCCTCTGATATGTGATTTAAAATTTTTATTTAAGCGCTGTACGCCAAAAAATGTCTTCGACTTGCATATCCATAGAATCGTAATACAATAACTACTATGTACATTTGAATATCGATAACCCACAGTTGTGGGAATGATTTACTCGACAGTCATTTATAATCGCAATTTTAACAATATCTTGCGTGCATTACAGGCTACTGAATCAGTTTTTGATACAAGTTCGACCCAGTTTTGATTATTAAAATATAATGTATACATACACGCCAAATGTGACGAACTTGGGGCAAAGCTCTCCAAAATTGAACCATATGCAATGTTTTCCGAGTAAACGCACATCTCACATGAATAAGACATATTTGGATGAAATGCATTGATTTTCTTGATAATTGTGCGTTTTTGGAAGGTCTCGTCCTCCCAAATATGACACCAGTTGGCGCGTATATGTGTTAAATTCGATAATTGTGGTTTCATACATGATTTCATACTTTAATGGTGATTTCATATTTTTTTCAACACCAAGAAAAACTTAGATTTTTCTGGACGTTCAAATCCGACGCATTTTGTTTATAATATGAATTGTACCATAAGAAATGATAAGAACTTGCCAATAAGAGAAATTAGCTTCCTAACCTCAAAGTTCTCATACAAAAGATCCTTTTATAAAATATTGGATATTTGCTAAAATTCTCAGATACATGTTTTGTACAGTGGTAAATGACTGGACAATGCGTACCATTGGTACTTCGCGTACCTGCAGGTATAAAATAGACCCCATTTGTGGTCCTTAGCCTCTTGTCCAGTAACTCCTATCCCTACCTCCCCGTGGTGCCGCCTGGGATAGAGTAACCGTAGGGAAGATCGGGTAACCAACCCTGGTGGAACCTTGGTCGTATGCTGACAGGGAAGGGGGGCTCCTCTCTTCTGAGGGTGTAGCTTATCAGAGCGTCTGTTCTCCATGTTAGGGGCGGCTCAAAACAGCGTCTGTTCTCCATGTTAGGAGCGGCTGATCATCGTCCTAGTGCCAGCGTGGGACTCTAAACAGTGCTGTGCACGATGATCCTCCGGCGAGACAGGGGGTTGGTGCAGGCCTTACAAGCCAGCCGTAAAAATCATCAGTACAGGAAGCATACAATGTAAATTCGGACCGGAACAATCGGCATAGACCCAGGCATCGAAAACGGACTAACGATTGGAAACTCGGATCATGGAACTGTAAGTCTCTCAATTTTTTGGGAAGTACCCGCATTCTTTCCGAATTATTGAGGGCCCGCAAGTTCGACATCGTAGCGCTGCAGGAGGTTTGCTGGAAAGGGTCGACGGTACATACGTATAGGGATGGTTATACCATCTACCAGAGCTGCGGCAATAGACATGAGCTGGGCACAGCTTTTATCGTGATGGGCGAAATGCAGAGGCGCGTGATTGGGTGGTGGCCAATCGACAACAGAATGTGCAAGTTGAGGATCAAAGGCCGTTTCTTCAATATCAGCATAATCAACGTGCACAGCCCTCACCTAGCAAGTGACGATGACGATAAGGACGCTTTCTACGCGCAGCTGGAACGTGAATACGACGGCTGCCCAAGCCATGATGTCAAAATCGTTATCGGAGATCTCAACGCTCAGGTTGGCCAGGAGGAGGAATTTAGACCGATTATAGGGAAGTTCAGCGCTTACCAGCTTACGAACGAAAACGGCCTTAGACTGATTGATTTCGCCGCCTCCAAAAACATGGCCATACGTAGTACCTACTTCCAGCACAGCCTCCCGTATCGGTACACCTGGAGATCACCCCAACAAACTGAATCGCAAATCGACCACGTTTTGATTGATGGACGACACTTCTCGGACATTATCGACGTCAGAACTTATCGCGGCGCAAACATCGATTCGGACCACTACCTAGTGACGGTTAAAGTGCGCCAACGACTCTCCGTTGTGAACAACATTCGGTACCGACGCCCGCCACGGTACAATCTGGAACGACTCAAGCTACCCGAAGTCGCAACTGAATACGCGCAAAGCCTTGAGGCAGCGTTGCCGGGAGAGGGAGAGCTCACCGAAGCCCCTCTTGAGGACTGCTGGAGTAGTCTCAAAGCAGCCATTAACAACGCAGCGTAAGGTGCCATTTTGGGTTGGTAAATGGCTGGGCATGGCGTACCATTGGTACCTCGCGTACCTGAAGGAATAAAATAGACCCCTTTGTGCGGTCCTTAGCCTCTTGCCCAGCAACTCCTATCCCTACCTCCTCGCGGTACTGGCCGGGGTACGAGTAACCTTAGGGAAGATCGGGTAACCAACCCCCGGTGGGAACTTTGGTCGTATGCTGACAGGGAAGGGGGGGTTTGCTTTTGCTTTTGCTTCTGCAAACCTTGAGCGTCTGTACTCCATGTTAGGAGCGGCTCACAACAGCGTCTGTTCCCCATGTCAGGGGCGGCTGATCATCGTCCGAGTGCCAGAGAAGGACTCTAAGCTAAACTGCGCACTATGGTCCTCCGAACATTTAGGGGGAATGGTCCTCCGAAAATCTAGGGGGTTGGTGTCAGGCCCTGCAAGCCAGCCGTAAAAAAATCAAGCAACGAATAATCAACGAGAGAATACGAACCGGGACAATCGGCGAAGACCACAGCGACGTAAAGGGACTAGCGATTGGAAGCTCGGTACGTGGAACTGTAAATCTCTCAACTTCATCGGGAGCACACGCATACTCGCCGACGTGCTGAAGGACCGTGGATTCGGCATCGTAGCGTTGCAGGAAGTGTGTTGGAAGGGATCAATGGTGCGAACGTTTAGAGGTAACCATACCATCTACCAGAGCTGCGGCAATACACATGAGCTGGGAACAGCTTTTATAGTGATGGGTGATATGCAGAGGCGCGTGATCGGGTGGTGGCCGATCAATGAGAGAATGTGCAAGTTGAGGATCAAAGGCCGGTTCTTCAACTTCAGCATAATAAACGTGCACAGCCCTCACTCCGGAAGCACTGATGATGATAAAGACGCTTTTTACGCGCAGCTTGAACGCGAGTACGACAGTTGCCCAAGCCATGACGTCAAAATCATCATAGGAGATCTAAACGCTCAGGTTGGCCAGGAGGAGGAATTCAGACCGACGATTGGAAAGTTCAGCGCCCACCGGCTGACGAACGAAAACGGCCTACGACTAATTGATTTTGCCGCCTCCAAGAATATGGCCATTTGTAGCACCTACTTCCAGCACAGCCTTCCGTACCGATACACCTGGAGATCACCACAGCAGACAGAATCGCAAATCGACCACGTTCTGATTGATGGTCGGCACTTCTCCGACATAATCGACGTCAGGACCTATCGTGGCGCTAACATCGACTCTGACCACTATCTGGTGATGGTCAAACTGCGCCCAAAACTCTCCGTCGTTAACAACGTACGGTACCGACGTCCGCCCCGGTATGACCTAGAGCGGCTCAAGCAACCGGATGTCGCAGCGGCATACGCGCAGCAACTCGAGTCTGCATTACAGGAAGAGGGTGAGCTGGACGAAGCCCCTTTTGAGGACTGCTGGAGAACAGTAAAAGCAGCCATCAACGATGCAGCTGAGAGCAACGTCGGGTACGTGGGACGGAGTCGACGGAACGATTGGTTCGACGAGGAGTGCCAGGAGGTTTTGAAGGAGAAGAATGCAGCGCGGGCGGTCATGCTGCAGCAAGGGACCCGGCAGAACGTGGAACGCTATAAACAGAAACGGCAACAGCAGACCCGCCTCTTTCGGGAGAAAAAACGCCGCCTGGAGGAGACGGAGTGCGAGGAGATGGAACAGCTGTGCCGGTCTCAGGAAACGCGTAGGTTCTATCAGAAGCTCAACGCATCCCGCAACGGCTTCGTGCCGCGAGCCGAGATGTGCAGGGATAAGGATGGGAGCATTCTGACGGACGAGCGTGAGGTGATCGAAAGGTGGAAGCAGCACTTCGACGAGCACCTGAATGGTGCTGAGAGCACAGGCAATGAAGGACGGGACAACGGAGGAAATGCCTTCGTCAGTACTGCGGAAGATGGAAACCAACCAGCCCCCACTTTGAGGGAGGTTAAGGATGCCATTCACCAGCTCAAGAACAATAAAGCTGCTGGTAAGGATGGTATCGGAGCTGAACTCATAAAGATGGGTCCGGAAAGGCTGGCCATTTGTCTGCACCGGCTGATAGGCACAATCTGGGAAACAGAACAGCTACCGGAGGAGTGGAAGGAAGGGGTAATCTGCCCCATCTACAAGAAAGGCGACAAGTTAGACTGTGAGAACTTTCGAGCGATCACCATTCTAAATGCGGCCTACAAAGTATTATCCCAGATCATCTTCCGTCGTTTGTCACCCGTAGTAAACGAGTTCGTGGGAAGTTATCAAGCCGGCTTCGTTGACGGCCGATCGACAACGGACCAGATCTTTACTGTACGGCAAATCCTCCAAAAATGTCGTGAATACCAGGTCCCAACGCATCACCTTTTCATCGATTTCAAGGCGGCATACGACAGTATCGACCGCGTAGAGCTATGGAAAATCATGGACGAGAACAGCTTTCCCGGGAAGCTCACGAGACTGATAAGAGCGACGATGGAAGGTGTGCAAAATTGTGTGAAGGTTTCAGGCGAACACTCCAGTTCGTTTGGATCCCACCGGGGACTACGACAAGGTGATGGACTTTCGTGCCTGTTGTTCAATATTGCGCTAGAAGGTGTTATGCGGAGAGCCGGGCTTAACAGCCGGGGTACGATTTTTACGAGATCCAGTCAATTTGTTTGCTTCGCGGATGATATGGACATCGTCGGCCGAACATTTGAAAAGGTGGCAGACCTGTACACCCGCCTGAAACGCGAGGCAGCAAAAGTTGGACTGGTGGTGAATGCGGCGAAGACAAAGTACATGCTAGCTGGTGGGGCCGAGCGCGACAGGGCTCGCCTAGGTAGCAGTGTTACGATAGACGGGGATACGTTCGAGGTGGTCGACGAGTTCGTCTACCTTGGATCCTTGCTGACGGCTGACAATAACGTTAGCCGTGAAATACGGAGGCGCATCATCAGTGGAAGTCGGGCCTACTATGGCCTCCAGAAGAAGCTGCGGTCAAAAAAGATTCACGCCCGCACCAAATGTACCATGTACAAAACGCTCATAAGGCCGGTAGTCCTCTACGGGCATGAAACGTGGACGATGCTCGAGGAGGACCTGCAAGCACTTGGAGTCTTCGAACGTCGGGTGCTTAGGACGATCTTCGGCGGTGTGCAGGAGAACGGTGTGTGGCGGCGAAGGATGAACCACGAGCTCGCCCAACTCTACGGCGAACCCAGTATCCAGAAGGTGGCCAAAGCTGGAAGGATACGATGGGCAGGGCATGTTGCAAGAATGCCGGACAGCAACCCTGCAAAGATGGTGTTCGCTTCGGATCCGGTTGGTACAAGAAGGCGTGGAGCGCAGCGAGCTAGGTGGGCGGATCAAGTGCGTATCGATTTGGCGAGCGTGGGGCAGAACCGAGGATGGAGAGATGCGGCCACGAACCGAGTATTGTGGCGTGAAATTGTTGATTCAGTGTTATCTGTGTAGATGTTAACTAAATAAATAAAATAATAATAAGGTGCCATTGGGTTCGTGGAAGGAAATCGACGGAACGGTTGGTTCGACGAGGAGTGTCAGACGATTTTGGACGAGAAGAATGCAGCGCGGGCGATGATGCTACAGCAAGGCACCCGTCAAAACGTGGAACGATACAAACAGAAGCGAAGACAGCAAACCCATCTATTCCGGGATAAAAAGCGCCGCCTGGAAGAGTTGGAGTGCGAAGAGATGGAGCAGCTGTATCGTTCCCAAGAAACACGCAAGTTCTACAAGAAACTCAATGCATCCCGCAAAGGCTTTGTGCCGCGAGCCGAAATGTGCCGGGATAAGGATGGAGGTATCTTGACGGACGAACGTGAGGTGATCGAAAGGTGGAAGCAGCACTACGATGAACACCTAAACGGCGCGGAGGAGGAAGATCAGGACAGCAGGAGGAATGGCTTCATCAGTACGGCGGATGAGGGAGACGTGCCAACTCCCACAATAGGCGAAGTTAAGGATGCTATCAAACAGCTCAAGAACAACAAAGCAGCTGGAAAGGATGGTATTGGAGCGGAACTTATTAAAATGGGCCCGGACAGGTTGGCCACTTGTCTGCACCGATTGATAGCCAGGATCTGGGATACAGAACAGCTACCGGAGGAGTGGAAGGAGGGAATAATATACCCAATATACAAAAAGGGTGACAAGTTAGAATGTGAGAACTATCGAGCGATCCCTATTCTTAATGCAGCCTATAAAGTGCTTTCCCAGATCATCTTCCGCCGTCTATCGCCACTGGCAAGCAGAATTGTGGGAAGTTATCAAGCCGGATTTGTGGACGGGCGATCGACGACAGACCAAATCTTTATGTTGCGGCAGATCCTCGCCGTTTAAATAAATAAATATCAAGTCCCTACGCACCACCTATTCATCGATTTCAAAGCGGCCTATGATACCATCGACCGCGAAGAGCTATGGAAGATTATGGACGAGAATGGTTTTCCCGGGAAACTAACTAGACTGATCAAAGCAACGATGGATAGTGTACAGTGCTGTGTGAAGATATCGGGTGCTTTATCGGACCCGTTTGAAACACGCAAAGGACTTCGACAAGGCGATGGTCTTTCCTGTCTCCTGTTCAATATTGCGCTAGAAGGTGTTATGAAACGGGCGAGCTTCAACATGCGGGGCACGATCTTCAATAAATCCAGCCAGTTCATTTGTTTCGCTGACGACGTGGACATTGTCGGAAGAACGTTCCAGGTGGTTGCTGAACAGTATACCAGGCTGGATTGAAGACGAGGCTAGCAGCCATGGACCGAGTTAGTTGGCGTAACATTGTGGCGCAGGTCATGTCTTGAAGGACGTAGCGCCAGCAAAAGTAAAGTAAGTAATGTTTTGTACATCCAAAATATATTGCTTGTTTTAATTGTTATCAGTGACTAATAAGTCCGAACTTGTGAAAATCTCAAGTATCGACCATTCTTAAAACTCACATAATGTTAAAAAAAACATGAATGCATAACACTAACATTTTGTGTTTGAAAATCTTTAACTGTTAGCTATCATTGCTTTAAAATGACCATAATTGGAGATGAAACGATCTAAGATAAAATAGCTCTGGAATCAGATAAGTTTGGAATTGATTAACTTTCAAATGTGTGTCTTCCAAAGGTTATGAGTAATTATTTTCAGCGACTCCCGTGTTTGCGTTTTCGCCCCCTTTCTAGATTTTTCGCCCCCCAAATTCTGTTTCACAAATTTTCGCCCCTTGAGCCTGAAAATCGGCCCCAAGGGGACGAATTCGCCTACTTTGGGAATCACTGTCCTATAGTACATGATTATGTTAAACCTGGAGTTATTCTTAGAATACATCGGGAAAGAATGTTCAAAACATTCACATGGGAAATTTCAGAACAAATCACTATTCTCGGAGGCATTCTGTAAACTCAAAAGGTATTCCCGAAAAAAAATCTTAAATAGTATTCTTAAACTATTTAAAGCTATTTTCTTGGAGAAATCACGCCTAAGTCAATGCTTTATATGTTGCTTGTTGATAATTCCTAATCGAATTGAAATTGGTGTAAATTTTGTATAAATTTCAGAAGGGAAATAAGTGGAATCCTCAAAAGAATCTCTGGAGTAGTTCTTCAGAGTTTTTCATGAACATTTTTTTTTTTTGGATTTCTGAGAGTTCAGCGAAGCAATGCCAAATTGTTTGAATGATTTATTTGGCAGAAGTCTACTTTTTAATTGGACTCCAAGAATTAAACAAAAAGTTTATCACTGCGCATTTTTAAATAAGTATGGTTGCTGAAGACAAGTTTTGAAAAATTCCTTCATTGACCTTCGTAGCAAACAAGTTGATTCAACAGGAGGCAACGACCTCTCCCACCCTGGCTACGCTAATGACCACTAGTAAAGTCTTAGTTATTTTTGGTCGGGCTATAACTTAATAAATCTTAATTTATTGGCAGTTTCACACAGGAATACGGGCTTTCTTCCTTTTGGTGTCTTTCAATTGATACCAATCCAGTTCATTGGCTGCTGTATTTTGTGGTGTGAAAAGATTTATCTATTCTAATTTGCACAATGACTAGGTGAGAATGGTTAGGATAGCTAGGATCAATTTTCAGCTAAAATAACAACAACGATTAATTTTAGATTCAATGTTTATTTCTGATTGATGGAATGTTTGTTTCTGATTTATGGAATACATTTTTGTTTAAATTTAGTTGATTCATTCGTGTTCTAAATTATTTATAGTTATGGATCATATTGCAGTCGAATTTTTCAACAAAATATCTTAACGTGAATTGACTGCTCATCATTATTACGAGTTTCAAATGAATTCCAGTTCAAACCTACTCTCTGTGGCCAGATCCGAAGTAACAATTGTAATATTTGGAACACTATTGCAATCCTGTAGATTTTTCTACATATTACTCATATGTATTTAGAGGCATTTACTAATTAGGGACCCCTCCATCTCCTTCGTCACACACTGTCACAAACTCGTTGAAGCCACTCCCAGAAATGCTACTTTTCTTGGCCTATTAGGTGAATTATTTAAAGTAAAGATGAATCGAAGCCAAACCTCAAATTTTCAAGAGCACGAATCTGGAGAACCAAACATCGGTTCTCCAGATTTGTGCTCTTGACAATTTGATGTTTGGCTTCGATTTATCTTCACCTTAATGATAAATAGCTGTCATCGCGCACAACTATCTTGAAAATTTAAAATGATAAACTTGGGAATTTGGCAACTATTCTTTCTGGAACACAAAAGTTTTTAAGGTTGGTTTATTTTAGATGTGGTTGAGAAATAGCGAACTTTAAGGAAAACTATTTTCATATAAACTGCTGAACTGTAGGAGTTTGAAATGTTTAAGTAATACTTACATCGATCCTCTAGTTACACTCATATTCAGGTGGTTCAACACTATCTTTTTGTTGGGATCTTTAGCCTTCCCATAATATTTGTAGCCCGAATGAACCTCGACTGCAGTCATCTTGCAACAATTGTGTTGGTACTGCCAGGAATAAGCTGTAAAAGAAAATATAAATAAATACATATGTTATATATGAGCATTCGATGTTCTTAACAAAATTATGTAAATAATACATTTTTTTTTTAAATTAATACATACAAATAAGGAAGTACCCAATCAAAATTACTAGTAATTGTGGAAACTTGCCATTGCATTGAATCACGTTCAACGAATGAAAAAAATAAGAAGGTTTACAAAGTTTTAAAACTTAGAAGTTAATATTTTTATCAGTAGACTTTTAAAAGAGATATAGTAAAAGGTACAGTCAACTCTCTCTTACTCGATATTGAAGGGACCATCGAGTTAGGGAGGTATCGAGTTACAGAACATAGAAGCAATGCAACTGCGGTCTATGGGACCATCGAGTTAGCCATGAAAACCAACTTTTACTATGGTTCTCTAACTTGATATCGAGATACGGAATATCGAGTAAGGGAGAGTTAACTGTATCTCCGTCAAATAATTTAACTCCTTTGTCATCGTCTGTTTTTTAATAAATTGAATCCTGAGAATTGAATATATTCTGCTATTCATAGCCTACATGAAACATCCAATTAGTTCACTGCCTACTTAAGTATACATTTGTGAGTATTTGATGTGAAAATATGAAACAAATTGGTGCAACCAATGGCGATGGAAATTTATGTTTCTGTTATCACTGGAAATTTATGTTTTTCTGTTTTCACATATAAAAATCTTAAAATATAAAAAATAATATAAATGAAAAATGAATTTAGTACTTTATCATTTAATTCCACTAGAGTTTGTATCCTTTGGCAGATATGCGTATTTTACCTCAACGGCCTTACACGTCTTCAGCGTCCTGTAATAGACTCGTACACTCAGAAATATAAATAGTCACCGAATTATTAAAGTTTATGCTTTAATTACTATTTTATTCCTCTTTTTCATTCTGCTTGTTTGGATTCATCAAATCATCGCATGAAATTAGTACAAAAATAATTTTTATTGTTTGCACTTTGTGAATTAGGTTGGACAAGGTTATCTATTGGTTGGTAAAAGCTGGGCATGGCATGCCATTGGTACTTCACGGACCGCAAGTTCGACATCGTAGCGCTGCAGGAGGTTTGTTGGAAGGGTTCATTGGTGTGAACATTTAGAGGTAATCGTACCATCCACCAGAGCTACGGCAACGCACACGAGCTGGGAACAGCTTGCATCGTGATGGGCGATATGCAAAAGCGCGTGATCGGGTGGTGGCCGATCAATGAAAGAATAAGCTGATTGAAGATCAGAGGCCAATTCTTCAACATTAGCATAATCAACGTACACAGCTCACTCTTTGGAAGCACTGATGATGATGAAGATGCATTTTACGCGTAGCTTGAACGTGAATATGATCGCTGTCCAAGCCACGGCATCAAAATCATCATAGGAGATTTGAACGCTCAGGTTGGCCAGGAGGAGGAGTTCAGACCGACGATTGGAAATTTCAGCGCCAACTGGCTGACAAACGGGAACGGCTTTGATTTAGCTGTCTCCTAGAAAAACTCAACGCATCTCGCAGACGCTTCGTGCTGCGAGCCGAAATATGCAGGAATGAAGAAGGGAACGTTTTGTCAGACGGACGCGAGGTGATCGAAAGGTGTAAGCAGCGCTACAACGAACACTTGAATGGCGCTGAGAGCACAGGCACAGAGGTTCAAGGCAGCGAAATAAATGACTGCGTCAGAATGTTGGACAAGGCAGCTGGGAAGGATGGTATCAGAGCTGAACTCATTAAGATGGACTCAGAGAAGTTGGTCGCTTGTCTGCATCGGTTGATAATCAGAATCTGGGAGACAGCACAGCTATGGGAGGAGTGTAATCAAGGGATTATATGCGCTATCTACAGAAAGGGCGACAAGCTGCAGTATTATCCCAGTTCATCTTCCGTCGTCTATCACCAATAGCAAATGAGTTTGTGGGAAGTTATCAAGCCAGTTTCGTGAACGGCCACGGCGATCAAATGTACCATGTACAGAACGCTGCCTTTTGTTACCTTCAGGATGCTTGGTTCGCCGTAGAGTACAGTGAGCTCGTGGTTCATCCTTCGCCCCCACACACCGTTCTCCAGCACACCGCCAAAGATCGTCCTATACCTTGGACAGACATCTGATACATATACCATCGTACAAGTTGTCAAGAAAATTATTCCAAGGCTATCTTGAATGAAGACAATTATCAGTTAGGAACCCATTTCAAGATAATTGTACCATGGTACGTATACCACAAGTGTGTCATAAGTACTAAGCACCCAACGTTTGAAGACTCCGAGTGCTTGCTGGTCCTCCTGGAGCATCGTTCACGTTTCATGACCGTGAAAGACCACCGGTCTGGTCCTTTACAGGCATGAAACGTGGACGATGCTCGAGGAGGACCAGCAAGCACTCAGAGTCTTCGAACGTTGGGTGCTTAGGACGATCTTTGGCGGTGTGCTGGAGAACGGTATGTGGCGGCGAAGGATGAACCACGAGCTCGCTGTACTCTACGGCGAACCTAGAATCCTGAAGGTAGCAAAAGCTGGAAGAATGCGTTGGGCAGGGCATGTTGTAAGAATGCCGGACAACAACCCTGCATAATGGTGTTCGCTTTCAATCCAGCAGGTACAAGAAGGCGAGGAGCACAGCGGGCACACGGTGAGCTGACCAGGTGCTGAAAGATCTGGCGAGTGTGGCCGCAGCCGAAGCTGCAGGGAGGCAGCTGCGAACCGAGTTGTATGGCGTGGAATTGTTGGCACGGTTTTATTGTAATAACAATGTAATAGCAATGGATGGAGGAATGAACAATACAACAATACAAATTTTCAATATTCAAGAAAACCCATTACCTTCAGTTTCTTCATTTTGGTATACCGTGTATTTTCTGGAGAATTACTAGGTCCTAAAAAGTTTGAGAACTTATGGCCGTAGAGTACGGAGTTACTCAGGCACCTAATGATTCAATTTGGCATACAAGTTTTTTCCCAATAAAATTGTGTACACCAAGGTAAAAAGTGTGCGTGCCGGAAATAAAATACGTTTCCTGCCATAAGAATAATTCGTTTCAGTAAATATTATGGATCTCTCCAACCAAACAAAATATATATGTAAATCACCTCAAAAGAGAAACATACAAGAAAATCAATTTATTCAATAATGCCCTCCCGAAAGCTTCTAACTATCTATTTATAACTTTTTGTTATTATTATGATGCTCTTTTTCTTGAAACGAGTTTACGCCGTTAGAAGCACAAGAGACTACACTATGGGCAATCAAGTGGTTAGAGATCATAAAAATGACTTAAGGTTCCAATGTTTACATTTCAAAACAACCCGGGCAATATGCCCCTCTCATAGAAAAAAGGTCCACAGCGGTGTAAAAGTGTTTCCAAGGAGAATTCTACCACCTGCTAATCTTAAAAGGGTCCATTAGCAATCGTCTTCCGGTAAAAGTTTTTATGTTAAGTACAATTGTAAAGAATGGACTTCATTCACCCTGAGGCTTGCTTATCAAAAGCAAAATTTTAAACCAAAAACTGATTTTCGATATTTTTTAGAATTTCTATTGATTATTCATACTTTTCAAAGAACATATATGCGCAACATCATTTTTTCGCGAATATTTAAGATATGTAATCATATTTACGTGTGAAAGAAGCCTCAATCCTGTGAAAATGAAGAGGGGCGTATTGCCCCGTTGGGGCGTATTACACCGAGTTACCCTACTCTGAATTGTGTTTTCTTGTTCATCATTCCATACTTATACACCGCACTGTGGCGCGCCTTGATACAAAGATCGGACAAAACCTCAAAAGTGTCCAAATCGATTGAAAATTATGATCCATTAACTTTCTTCAATATAATCCCGTTGAAAAAAAGACGTTAAATTTAGAAAAATCAGAAACTCAAACTGCAGATACAAATATACCTTCCTTTTATTAGTTTAAGTTGTTTTTAAACGATTTACAAACATCATGCAAATTTAAATGCGTAACTAGCTTAAAACGTTAAAACTCAAAATAAATTGAAAAGTAAATCAATTTTGGCCGATAAACTGTATTAAAACTGCCCATAGTGGACCAGTCTGCTTAAGAATCACTATATATGGATAAAGTGACTGTGGTCAGCGTTGCCGACAAATTTGACAAAGCTTATAAGCATTAAAATTCATTTTTTTTTTTCAACGTATAAGAACCAATATTCTGTCAGAGGCCAGACAAAAATAAAACTAACGGTAAGTCGTTTCATTCTTCTTTCCTCTGAATTCAGTTGATCAGTCTCTTTCATAGTTTATTTCTGACTTCTCATTCAAAGAGATTTGCATCGCCAACACAAAGAGATTTTTCATTAGTGCGACAGAGCAAGATCTACAACAATCGACAGGTTATACGATGTTTATTTGCTTGTTTGCGTTCCGAATGCAACGTTAGACGTTTAATGTGGAAACAATGAATTAAGACCGAATGTTGAAACAGCCACAGACTCAGTTGTTAACTAGCTACGGTTCGAATGAAGGTACACATATGGTCCACGAGCCACCGGCTTCACAATCACTGTAATTCCCAGGTGGTGATGCTGCAAGTCTATCAACGACCTGTGCACGCAAACCGCGGTGGCAGTTGGTCAGTGGTGTTCGTTGATTGCCTTCTTCTTCAGTCTCTCGTTTGCTGCCATTAAAGAGCACTGACTTTATGCTGTAAAGCATAGGTGTACTCAGAAATTTATGGGGCGCAATTTTGCAATATCCTGAGTTGCTCGTCTAGGCGATTCAGGCTATCGACACGGGTGTATGACGACAGAGGGCCCGAATCAACATGTCTAATGGCACTTTTCTTTTCTGATTAAGGTAATGTCGATAGCTTGAGTCGATTACATTTTAGGAATATAATACTTTACCTTTTCTATAACTTTATGAAGATTAACTAAATTTTACTTTAGGGATCTATCATATACATGTATGTATGAATACATATACATGTATGTATGAATATTTTGAACTATCATATTACAGACAGTTACGCCGAGATATTGTGGTGGGTAAAAAGCGGATAGGATACGTTTTTTACCCATACTCAATGATTACACTGAAACCTCCATTTACTCATTGGAGTAAATAGGTGGGGGTCAAACTTGGGTTTGGCCCCCCTCAATATTTTTTTTGAAAAATGAATGATGAGATTATTAAACTGCATGCTGAATATATATTTTATCTGTATAATCATTGTTTGACATGCAATGGCAATATGTAGTTTTAAAAGTTTTCATACCTACTACTTTCTGCCAAACCCTTTTTGTCATTCGTGTCTAGAGATGATGAAATTCACCGAAGCACGTTTTACAATTTCGGTTTTCTCGTGTCGATGATTCCGGCATTCAACTGGAGACGCGATATTTTGGGTTCTAGACATTGAAAACGTTTCAACATATTTTTGTTCGTATTTTATGGGCTCAAAACATTTAATTACAAAAATAGGAAACAAATTTGAGAGACATATATGGTTCACGTAGCAGAAAAGTAATTTAAAAAAGGTTCATGATGCAGACAAAAAAAATGAAAATTTCATCTTGATTTTTGATAATTTTTAAGCAAAAAAGCTTCTTTGTTTTGGTAAGATGTGAAGGGATTATCCTTGCTACTTTTCAAAGCTTCTAAACTCATTGAGTCTATGACGTCAATAATTTCAATATACTTTTGGCTTATTCCGTATAAAAGTTAAGGGATCTGTTTCGTGAGTCACAGAATATAACTAAAAATGACTAATTTTATACCCTAATAGAAAAATCTAGATGAAATCGTATTGATGTGAATAGGGCCCCATAGTATGGGGATCGAAATGCGTTCGATAAAATAAATAAATGAATAAAATGTTGAAATGTTTTGAAATAATTATCTTATTTTTGAATGATTACTTTTGGAGCTATACTGAACCTTTGAATCACTATCTAGATTAAAAATGGTATTGTTTTGTCATTGCTGACCATTTTTTCTAAACTTTCAAACTTTGTGGCCATGTGTTCAATGAATACATATATTTATATGAACAATTAAATAGTAAAAATAATACAGTTTCTTAATAATACCTTTGCTGCAATTTCAACTGCAATGATAGTGAAGTATAATTTGCTTTGAGCTTGAGCTTGATTGGCCGCCCGTGGATGCTACTCCAGTATCGCCAGATCAGCTGCACTTACACAAGGAACCAACCAAATGACTGCTTGGGACTAACAGGCATCCTCAGTGTATAAGTGCTGGTGATCTTCTATTTTTAGGCGACCATAGTGCCTACCACGTCAGAATGCAGACTAATGTGGGGAAGGGGGAGGAATTGATGATGCATTATACTGGCTCCCACGTAGACCGTATATACCACTGCATCTACGCCAGTTCATGCGGGAGTGTATGGATTGAGGGAAAGGCATGGCAGAGAGGTTTGCTTTTGTGGTTAGCAGACTGCCTATGAATCAAGCGTAAGGAAAGGCATGCGCGTGGAAGAATGGAAGCGTTAGGGAAACGGTTTCTTGTCCGTTTCTGGTTCTAGCGTATTGCTATGAACGAATAGTTTGAGTGTGATAGATTTAGAATGGAAGATAGAAGCAAGTGAGGGATATACAACTACAAAGTACGATGAAAGGGACGGGCCTGGGATTGAACCCATGACCTTCTGCTTATGAAGCAGAAGCGGTAGCCATCAGACCACCAATCCCGATTGCTTTAGATTGAACAAAACCTATAAAATTGAATGTATTTCGTTGTAAATGTTATTAGCCAAAAAGATAATCTTTTGATGTTGATTAAATATAGTTTTATTTAGAAAATTAATTAAAATGGCTCGAAAATTAATTTTAACATTTCTATCTCTTAACACCCCATTTTACGGTTCACTATACATGTTGATCAATCGATATGGGACATTTTTGAGGTTTTGGTTATTGAATTGAACAAAGACAGAGATGAAATTTGAAATGCATCACGAGAATGATAACTTTTTTATTTTTATTGAACTTTTATTTGTTATTTCTACCGAATTTAGTAATTCCATTCCATTAAGTGACTATATGCCCATCCCGCTATCAGAACATATTTACAATTTCGTAAATTTTTGAAATTTTACGTACTACTTTTTAATTAAAAACTTATAATTGATATATTACAATGTGTTATTTCTTTTTACGCTTTTAGTGAGCAGTTTTCAGTTAATATTAGGTGTGATGTGACAATGTGACAAACTATTAAATGTACGTTTTCTTCCTAAAGCGTTAGTTACTTCGTGGTTGATCCTTTAAGATATGTACTCAAAATTAAAAATCTACGATTTATCAATCCTATTATTGCAATGGTTGACTTACTGATACCCGTTTAGCGAGGTTACTGCGTGTAATGACTCATTTTACATCTGGTCATGCCCGGCCTTTACACAATGTAGTTTTATGATATTTCATACCATACCTTTTCTTGGCACTTTAGATTCACTTCGGCAGTGGGGTTTTTGAACGCTTCTGAGCTTACATTCGGCCACAATATGCGTCGTATTAAAGTGATTCTTATTGCAAAGTTTCAGACAATTCGGCCAAGATAAATCCCCCATGCCAAAGTAAATCATGGAAGTGCCCAAGTAGCACTGTACCCTAGGTTTCTATGAAAATTACTATGGAGAAATTTGGAAAAATGTACCAAACACATTAGTACTGTAATGTAAGTACAAACTTATCACCCCATAGTAAAAACTCGTTATTCAGACCTTAATGAAGATGTTGCTGAAGAAACAAATCCCTTTCAGTCTTAAATAAAACTCAAAAACGGATTTTTGCTTACATCCGACGTTTCGGACACATGTATTGTGCTTTTTTCAAGGATTAGCTGTGTTCCGTTTTATCGTTTGCCCACAGCATAGGCAACATTTGTCCAACAGCATAAAACGAATTCCCCGTTCGGGTACTATGCGGGAGTAGAAATCCGAATCTATTCTATTTCTTGTTTCAACATTTTAAAGTAAAACCCTGCAATTCCCACAGCTTTGTTCAACCATTGAACCACCAAGACAATGTTTTCCTCGACTGCGACCCACGCTCTCCAGGTCCTGGTGCACCTGGTCAATCCAGCTAGCTCGCTGCGCCCCATGCTTTCTTGTTGCGACCGAATTCGTAGCGAACACCATCTTCACAGGGTTGTTGTCCGGCATTCTTGCAACATGCCCTGCCCAGCGTATCCTTCCAGCTTTAGCTACCTTCACGATACTGGATTCGCCGTAGAGTTGAGCGAGCTCGTGGTTCATCCTTCGCCGCCACACGCCGTTCTCCTGCACGCCGCCGAAGATCGTCCTTAGCACTCAGCGTTCGAAAGCCACCAGAGCTTGCAAGTCCTTCTCGAGCATAGTCCACGCCTCATGCCCGTAGAGGACTACCGGTCTTATGAGCGTTTTGTACATCGTACATTTGGTGCGGGGGTAAATCTTTCTTGACCGCAGTTTCTTCTGTAGCCCATAATAGGCACGACTTCCGCTGATTATGCGCCTTCGTATTTCCCGACTAACATTGTTGTAAGCCGTCAACAAGGATCCGAAGTAGACGAACTCGTCCACCACCTCGAAGGTATCCCCGTCTATCGTGACACTGCTTCCTAGGCGGGCCCTGTCGCGCTCAGTTCCGCCTACCAGTATGTACTTTGTTTTCGACGCATTCATCATTAGCCCGACTCTTGTTGCTTCGCGTTTAAGGCGGGTGAACAAATCTGCCACCGTTTCAAATTTTCTCCCAATAATATCCATGTCGTCCGCGAAGCAAACAAGTTGTCCGGATCTCGTGAAAACAGAGTAACAGAGTACATCTGGTAACCCTAGTCCCAGTAAGGACATAATGCCAAGAAGAAGAAGAAGAATCCCATATGAAACTGAATAATAGCAAACAAACTCATGAATATCTCTTCTCCTATCCGTCGGAATGAATTGCTCTCTTTAGCAAATTTCTCTATTATGGTTTGAAGAATGATTTTTCACTATTGAATGATAAGCTTGTATTTGCATTCCAGTACTAACGTGTTTGGAACATTTTTCAAAATATCTCCATAATAATTTCCATATATATCTACATGTTATTACAATTATAACTTATCGTTACCTTCAATTTATATTTTTCATTATTTGATCGATCCCACGCAATAGAAGATGATTTGTTTTGACATTTGACCCTTTGAGGCCCGGTGCTCACGCTGTCACATCGCAGCAAACTAGATGTTGGTCACACGAACAGTAGCGACATTAGCATTCTTAGGTTAATGCTTCTACTACATTTTGGCAAGAACGATGATACTCTATGTTCATAGAAGTCAAGGAAATTTTCATTACGAAAAGATCCTGCACCGACCGGGAATCGAACACAGACACCTTCAGCATGGCTTTGCTTGGTAGCCGCGGACACTAACCACTCGACTAAGAAAGACTCCATTTGTAAGAACGCTTAATATGCAAGATGCATATATTAGTCCAATCCTCTGAAAATGTCAAAGAAAAGACGATCAGCTGATTTGAAACGTCTCTCATAAAGTGTGGAGAACTGTAACTACAGACAACAAAATCCATAACGGATGAAGCATGTGCACAATTCGATCTTTATTGAGTCATGAAAAGCAACAAACGCCAATGAGTGTTTTAACAAAATTACCAACAGAATGTTGCAACATCTAATTACTTTTCTGTTTACAACATCCCATCTCATAGCTCTTAAATTCGCAAACGTCTCGTCTGTGTATGGATGACTCATGCAAACCGGCGTGATCGTCCAGTTGTTTCTATACTCCACCGCACTTTATCCATAGCCTTGCGAAAACGAAAGCCGAAGGTGGTAAAGATAAAATTGAATAACGTTATTTACCCGGTGCGGTACGAGTGAGATAATATCCCAACAAAAAAGCAAAAGTGTACCACTCCGGTGTTAACGTACCCAATGCCTTACATATGCTGGAAGACATTCAAAGAAAGTGTTACAACGACCGCTGCTTGACCGCGTCTGCTTGATGCAGACAGTCATAGAAACACATAAAAGAGCGAACGTGTGTGTAAACCAAGAGAGTAAACAAAACAAACAACTTCAATGCCTCTCAAAGTTCAAGCGTCGGACGTCTGAAGCCGGTGATGGAATGCGTGGTCGGAACGGAACAGGCTTGAGGCAGCTAATATATGCATATCATTGCAGTTATCGATAATGTTATTGTCTGTTAACTAATTCCTACAGTTCACCATGTTTGAATAAATTATTTTTTATAAAATTTACTGAAATTTAAATACTGCCATAGACTGACGTAAGTGACATTGAAAATTTCGGCATGTTTTGGCATACACTTTCGGACAAAAGTTTCTCTCCCTAACAACATTGAAGTTTTCCATGCTTAAATCGATATCATTTTGCAACACACGTTCGAAATTCCAATCTCTTTCGAAAGAATAAAAGTGCATGATGGCTCACTATGCTAACATTTTCGAAATACATAGCTTTAAACTATTGTGAACCGTCAGAAGTTAACCAGTGGCGCGAGAAGTGGGTAGGACAGGTACCTAAGACATATCTAATGTACATAAATATCTGGTTAGGACAGCCGTACGATCGTCCTGCCCATATTTTTTTATGACTTAGAACAGATGTTGAAAAATATTTGTTGAACTATAGAGTATTACAATCTGCGTTTGTTGTAGGTATATAAGCAAAACGGGATCCAAAACGCGACAAAACAGAATATCTTGGCTGGGTAACGGAATCAGTTAAGGGTTTGGACCATTCCAGATCGAGAAAAGCCTACTGAACCGAATTGTAGCGGTTCCGTTGACCAGAGACTTCACCCTGGCAAGTTGAAGCCCCGGAACCATCATTATGTGGCCAAACATGGTTTTATAATCAACGCGGAACATCCGTAAAACTGAACTGGAAGAAAAAATATCGCGATAGTTGATTTATCCCATAAAATTTAATGTGCATTGGAGCAGCAGCCAACAAAAGCTAACTCAATAATGCTAACTTTGTGCAGAAAATTGTTCTAGTAAACTGAAACCTGGTCAATATGTGGACTAGCATTAAGCTGATTTCCCGTTGAAATATGAAAAACTTGATACCGTAATCCGGGGTATCATTGATCAGCGGGGCAACATTGATCGGATCGGAATGACTCATCTCGTAAAAAGTTCGTATCATCATTTATTGATTGAACATTACCAAAGCATGAATTGCGCTTCTGTTTCTTATATTCATGAGCTAATGAAAATTAAGATTTTTGCGAAAATTACGTTTACTTCATTCGTAAACTTGTCAACTTTTCGAAGCAACGATTTCAATGGTTAAGGATAACACTACCGAAAATTCATGTCTCGCATAAGTTTTGCAAGCGATATGAGCAAGGAACATGTGGTTCTTACAAAAAATTGTATCGCCGAGTACGATTCCGCTGTCAAAACTTTCGTAAGAATTTTCAATTAGGCAACATTAACGAATTTCTGATAAGAATCTAGAATTTTCTTAGTAAATTACCTACCTTTAGGCGTATTCCGCGGTTCGAGGTGTTTTTAATTTTAAAATAATTCAAAAAGTAAATGACTTGTAAGCGTTTGGCCTTCATAATCGCCTTCAGAAGCCATGATTTAAGTAAGTAACGACATTTTCAATATTAAATCATTTTTTTAAACACGCTTAAATCTTTCAAGAAACAAAATACAGTATATAAATATGAGCTATGGGTGGTTGTACTTGTTTTAAAAACACAAAATTTGCAATATTTAAGAAATACCCATAAAACTGATCAATGTTACCCCGGATTACGATACCAAAAGTGTCCAAAGTAAGTGGCTCATGTAGCGATAACAATAAAACAGCTACGTAGTAAGGATTGCTTATCGGAAATCCAGATTCACGTGGTCAGATTTGGTCCCCGAAACAACCCGGAACATTCTTGAAGTGATGAAGCAGAAGAAATTACGTAAGAAAAATCAATACCTATAGAAATTGACTGAAAAGTAACTCTCATATAGGATAATTGTTCTAATAGTGTAGGTACTAAGCACGGCTCAACTTCATTTAACCCCTCAAAATTCAAGCAGCGCAATGAATGTATGTACATATTAGCAGTGGGGCAAAAGTTCGAGTGAGGCAAGAGTTTCTTTTTAAGATTTCTAGCTCAATTCAAAACAAAACTTATAAATGCCATGGTGACTCAAATGCCATTCAAGTAAGATACTTTCACTCCAAATATCATATGAATCGATTGAGATTTGAATATTTGTTGTTATTTGACGATAAAATTGTAATTTTTGGTCAAAGTTTCATTCCATAGAATGAAATGAAGATAAAATCTTATTCGATTTTTTTATGCAAGGGCGTTTCTAGGCTTATCATAAGGATGTTTTGAGGTGTATTAGTTTTTACATAAATGCTTTGAATCAATTTTCGGCCCATAGTGGGACAAAAGTTCGAATCATCGGGGTAAAAGTTCGACCCATATACAATATACGCAGAATACAATACAAATTGCCCCAAATCCACATATTATCTTCAAATTTAGCAAAATTTGCCTGATCGACATTCACGAAAACGCGACGTGAGACAAGACATAACACTTATAGTTCTTACTATAGTCAAAAAAGCTTAAAAATTACCTTTCTGTCGACCGGTTTCGGGCGCGATGTAGCCCATCTACGGGACAATGTCCGGTAATTTTTAAGCTTTTTTTGACGATAGTAAGAACTATAAGTGTTATGTCTAGTCTCACGTCGCGTTTTCGTGAATGTCGTGTTGTTCTTACGTTAGCACAAATCACATAAATTTATAGTGAGTTGCCTGATCGTGCGAAAAAAGTCACCAAAATTTCACATTTTCTATTTGCGGTTTTGCGTAAAACTGCCATTTTTCGGTATATTACAATTAACCCTATTTGGGCAATTTTTTGATGAAAATTAATGTGTTGAAGTTCCACTGTGTGGTATTTATTTCTTCTCAACTGCTATTGTTTTATGGAAATATTGATTAGACAACACAGGAAGCAATTTGGTGCTGCCATCTTTGAGTAATGGGCATTCATGACAGACACACTGCCCAATTAAGATCTTAAAAACTTCAAAAAACATCATATCGTAACATTCAGATATCTCCTAGAATACTTAACCGATTTGAATGATTTTTTCAGAGTAGCTCTTTATCGCCTAGCCCACAAATTAGCTCCTTTGTGTATCCCACATTTTGTTTTATTGGATAAAAAGACATAAAACAAAATGGCCACCAAAGACATTTTGTATGGAGAATGTCGGTCCCCAAGGAACATCAGAATATCTTTTAAACCAGATCATAAATGGCAGATATCGACATAGATTCTTAAACTAGAAGAGTTTTTTGAAAAATTGTGGAAAAATGGGGTAAAAATATTGAGAAACGAAAAAGTTATCAAGATTTGAATAATTTTATTTTGCGGTAAAAACTGAAGCTGCCGGTATAGTGGTAGAGCAACTATAGGAACACCCACAACTAATGGATCACTTACCATATTTGAAAATAAAGAAAAAAAAATAGGTACATCAAGTGCTATCAACTGCACTGCCGTACTACGCCTACTTGCCCCATGTTCTATGAAAACTTTATGGACCGCGGGACAAAAATGCGAAGAACGGCCATACCCTTCTTCCTGGCCAACACTCAGACACTTAACGTCATGCAAATACTTCGCACTAAAAATATCCATATTTAAATATAACAAAAGAGATTTATACTCATAATAATTCTTATACTCATTTTTTGAACAAAAATATGTGGAGTTATCTATTGAGGGATTCGTGACCTAATTACTGGGTGTGAATCCATCAAAATCTATGATCAATTTTTCTCTTTTTTTTCTATCTTTATTAACGAGATTTTTAGACCTGGGCTAGTTCATCTTGGTACCAATGGCTTCACTTCCCTTCCGAAGGAAGTCGTCTGCATAAATTGCTGTATAAATTCCTTCAGTAATTATCTCAAGAATATCTATTGAGCGATTCTTGAGATAGCTCAATATTTCTTCAAAAAATGAGTATAGAAATGGCTTCAAGGATACCTACTGAAATTGTTCATACATTCTTTTTGAAACTCGTGTACAGAATTCTTGATGAATTCTTCCATGTATCTTCTTCTTTCTGGCGTTACGTCCCACTGGGACAGAGCCTGCTTCTCAGCTTAGTGTTCTAATGAATACTTCCACAGTTATTAATTGATAGCTTACTATGCCAATGACCATTTTTGCATGTGTATATCGTGAAGCAGGTACGAAGATACTCTATGCCCTGGGAAGTCGAGAAAATTTCCAACCCGAAAAGATCCTCGACTGGTGGGATTCGAACCCACGACCCTCAGCTTGGTCTTGCTGAATAGCTGCGCGTTTACCGCTACGGCTATCTGGGCCCAGTGCCGTAGCGTGCGGTTGGCCAGGTTGGCGACCGCCAAGGGCGCCAGCCTTCAGGGGGCGCCAAAGTGCGTGACGTACTCGACAAAATTTTCAAAAGAATTTCGTTCGCAATGGAAAATTTAAGAAATTTCTGATTCTGTTTTACCAATACCCGGGTACCCCCGTTGGTTTGGCCATTGACCACATTTAATCTGAACACTTTTTAATCTTTACCACCGGGGGTGACATAAAATAAAATAAATATTTGAATCAGCCTTACTGTTTTACAAGTAAATCTAGTATTTAATTTGATTTAAGATTCGAAAACGAGAATTAATGAACATGGTTATTTATGTTTATTTTACAAGCTCTCAAAGAAACGCGTTACAGTCAAGTTGTTAAAACACAAGTTTACTGAATCATAGGCTCTAGATCGAAAATAAAAACCTTATATATATTCAAAGAATCTTGAGTACAAAGTAAATGAAACCCTGAAAGAAATTTCACCGTAGATACAATACTGTTATTATGAAATCTTGGGCACAGTTTTTACATTATCTTAAGCAAGATTGAACTTGTGAATTTTCGGCATTTTTTGTAATGAAGGTTTTCGCATAAAAAATATTCTGATATACGAAACTTTTATGCAAAATATGTGAATCTTAAGAGCGGTTTTAAAGATCCGTTCATGACCTGAAGAACAAATTTACCAAAATTACCATAACCTTAATCACCATAGTAATCACAATATCTATGGATTTTAACATAATACTTGGTGTCGTTCTGACAGAATACAAGCATGAGTACTTCTGATGTATTTCTTAGCAGAATAATGTGAAAATCCCGGTTGTCATTCTCATCTTGTCCCGGGTACTATTTTCAAAGAACCTCACCCAATTTTCTGACGAAATCCTAGACTAAATTTTTACAAGTTCCTGATAGTTTTACCTTAAGAATCCAGAAGTGACTGTTTTACACCATATAACTTTACGAAAAATTATGGAAGTTGAGAAGGATTAGTTACGGCTAACTAAACCATAAAGCATTAATAAATTTCAAAAATTATTGGTAAATTTATGATGAAATTTTTTATTTTTTAGAGTGAAATGATTTTTTTTGCTGAGAATTCCTTTGACGAGATTATCTGTTGATTCCTACTAAAAATGAATCAAAATTCTTAGAAATTTTAGATTTTTTTACAATGCCCGTCATATCTACATTTGTTGAGCCTCCACAAAACACTTCTCGCTTAATACGTTTCACTAAAAAATAAAATTGTAATGTTTACCTAATGCATCTTGTAGTTTATGCAGGTTTATTTTTTGTGATATAAACCCATATATTATTATTTTTTCGTATAAGACAATTACTAGACAGTTCTTCTGAATATTTTTTTTAGCTTTTTTGCATATGTTTAACAACAGTTTAACGTGAATAATTCTTAAGCTTTAGCATGACATTCTTCATGAATTCTGCGACGGATTCATATTGAAGTCGCTATAAACTCTCTTAAACCATTTTGAATGTGTGTGGTCTATTTAAGGCCGCACGGGAAGTTATTGTAATCATCATATCCACTTGAAGTACCAAATCTCAAGTACCACTCCAATATATCGATGTGAAAAAGTGTCACAATAATTCTATATATGCAATGCACAACCTGCTAAATTTGCAGCTCCATCGGATCACTGAAATTCGAGATTTGCTTCTGCAAAGTTTTGATGATAATTGCTAGAATGAGACAAAAGATAGGGAAAATAACACGGTCTCCCGTGTTATTTTCACAAAGATTGATGCATGATAAGAACTTCAGATATAGGATTTGACCAGGGGGCGCTCAATTGAGGGTTTGCCAAGGGCGCCATGAGGTAACGCTACGGCTCTGTCTGGGCCCCACATGTATATTTACATTTATTTCTTTTTAGGTACCTCAAGAATTTTCTGAGTTCATTACTACGATTTCTATTGACAATACTTATGAGATTTTTTAAACAATCAATTTTATTTCAAGATTTCCCCAGTTTTATCCAGTGAAATATTGAATCTTGGGTGGATCAAGAAATTACCAATAATATGACTTCAAAATTTCACCCTACATTCAATTTCTCTGAAACTCCGAAAAACATTCTGAAAGAGTAAATAAATAAAATAATCTGGAAGAATTATTTCTGTTGTAAGTCAATCTCTGGAAAAATACTTGAAAAAACTTTTAAAAGAATTAAAGAAATTCCACGAAATTTGTAGTCATACTTAAAAAAAATAGTTGCTCAAAAAATAATCAGCCAAATATAATCTTAAATATGTCCCAAAAAATGACTTTGGAAAAATCTTCTGGGTGAATCCTCCAGGGAATCCCCGGAAATAATGTGGTAGGAAATTGAAAAGGAAGGAAATCTATAGGAATTTCCGTAAAAGTATCTCAAGATAAATTCCATGACAAGATTAAGTGCGTATTTTACAGAATGTACTTTTCCATGGAAAGATTCTAAATTTAACAATGGGAACTATAGCGATAATCCTCAGAGAATATCGAGATAGAAGTTTTTACAGGTAATGAGGGATTAATTATTATTAGAATTAGGGAACTTTTGATTCATGAAGAAAACCAAAAAAATGGAGGAATAAGTATAACTACAATTCGGATAACATTTGGAGAAATTTATGAAAGTTTGGAAACTTTGTGAGACTTTTTGTGAGATTTTTTCTATTCTATTCTATTGCCAACAGCCAATATTGAACAGCATCCAGGAAATACCGAAATTTCTTCCAGTTTTTTTTTTCTTGTCAGCATTAATATTTGCAGCATATTAATGATTTGGGGCTGTGAAAATGCGTGAAGCCGACAACTAGGAAGGAGCGTCCAACATAGCTCTGGTCCTCACAAGTCCCTACCTCACGCTTCCACGGGTCAAATGATGACAAAGACCGCCAGCTAAGGGTTGCTTACTTAGCTGGTAGTGCAGCCTGGGCACTGTTGTCCTTCTGACATCAGCTAGAGTGAGGAGGTGCGTCTCGAGCGTCTGTCCACCAAGGAGGTGCGGCTCAAACAGCGTCTGTTCTGGCATCCAGCGGCTGAGTATGAAATGCTGTATCACGTCAGCTACACCTAAGGTGGCAGCCCCACCATCCTGATGTAGGTATCGCGACCCTGTAAGTAGCAATACCGAATTTCTTACCTACCACGAAAAATGGAGAAAGGAGAAATAACGAACGATATTTTCGGCAACCGACCTGGCAACGAAATAAGGACTATGAGTTGGAAACTCCGGTTACCTGGAATGTCAGGACGTTAAATGAACCACGGACGAGTGACGCCTTTTGGCTCGTGAATTGCCAGAAGGTTGGAGTGAGCGTGCTGCTATTCAGGGAAGTAAGATGGCATAGAACTGGAGAACGTGAATTCAGGGCGGTGGATCCCCGTCGCCAACATAGCTTTCAAATAACACGATCTACCATAGTGGCAGCGATAAGGCAGAGCATGGGTGTCGGATTCATAGTGATCGGGAAGCAGATGAAGCGTGTTATGAGGTGGAAACACGATTAATGAACGACGAATCCTGCGTATTGAGGATACGGGGCAAATTCTTCAACTACAGTCTGATCAACATCTATGCGCCAACAAACGAGAAACCCGACGACACGAAGGATGCGTTTTATGATTGTCACGACAAGACCTACGGAGAGTGCCCAAAACATGACGTAAAAGTTGTTATCGGGGATGCCAACGCTCAGGTCGGAAGAGAGGATTTTTTCCGCCCAATAATTGGTACGGAGAGCCTTCACTCCGCCACCAATGACAAAGGCCTAAGGCTAATAACTTTTGCTGCAGCTAGAGGGATGGCCATCAGCAGCACCTACTTTGCACGCAAAGACATCCGAAAGCACACCTGGATGCACCCAAATGGCGAGCTCTGCAACCAAATAGACCACGTTTTGGTGGACGGTCGGCATTTCTCGGATGTCATCGATGTGAGGACCTTTAGAGGCCCAAACATCGACTCTGATCACTATCTCGTTGTTTGTAAAATTCGTGCACGGTTGTCTACCGTAGCGAACACAAGAACACAGC
>NW_018736530.1:105610-138643 GCF_002204515.2 Aedes aegypti
GTATTTTGTTTATTGAAAGATTTAAGCATGTAAAAAAAAATGTTTTAGGCGATTTTTGATTTAGTTGATATGGGGTAACATTGATCACCTATATAAACAACGTTCGGTAATACTGAAAATGTCGTTACTTACTTTAATCATGGCCCCTGAAGCCGAATATGAAGACCAAACGCTTACAAGTCATTTACTTTTGAGTTATTTTAAAATTAAAAACATCTCGAACCGCGGAATACGCCTAAAGGTAGGCAATTTCCTATGGGAATTTTACATTGCTATCATTAATTCAGTAATGTTGCCTAATTGAGCATACTTATAAAAGTTTTGACAACGGAATCGTTTTCGGCGATGTAACTTTTAGTAAGAACCACATTTTGCTTGCTTATATCGTTTGCAGAACTCATGTGAGACACGAATCTTCGGTAGTGTCATCCTTAACAATTAAAATAATTATTTCGAAAAGTTGACAAATTCACGCATAAGGTAAACGCAATTTCACAAAAATATTTACTTTTATTAGCTTATGAATATAAGAAACAGAAGCACCGTTCATGATTTGAAAATGTTTCATCAATAAATGATAATACAAACTTTTGATGAGGTCATTCCGATCAATGTTACCCCCGCTGATCAATGATACCCCGAATTACGGTACTACATTTTATTTATCGTAGCAGTGCAGATTTTTTACAGGTGAGTGATTTCACGTGCTTATAAGAGAAAAAAATTAACGTTTTCAATTTACTTAACCTAACTTAACCTAAATGTTGGAACGTTTTCGGAGTCGTTTAAGGAGTTCTCTGTAGCACGCTGGGTTTGTGGTTAGGCGAGCTCAAAGCTGTTGTAATAAAGGTTGGGTATTAGTTACAATTAAATTTACAAGTTACATTGTAACTTACTTTTAATTCGGTTCAATTCCACAGGATGACGGTCTTATAATTTAATATTTCGATAATTCAATTTTCTGACTCAGCCACAGGAGGAGCCTAGTTCCTCTGGCCGCTTCTAGAAACTAGATATGTGGGCCAGTGAACTGCAAAAAATCATTTGAATCCGTTAAGAATTCTCTGAGCGGTGTGGGTTTCAGTATTTTTGCTTCACTCAGGCCTATACGGGTTAAGAGTCTCCGGCAAAACGCGACAGTCTCCTTTCTTTGCGATTTGGAAGGAAACCTTGATTCCCCTAATGGAGTTCAAGATCTCCTACCTAAATCCCCCAAATTCGGAACAACTGACCACGATAGGCGGCACTCTTTGCTTCCTCACTCGAATCAAAGAGCCTGGGCTAGAGGCTGCTTCGATTTGGTGTTCGGAAAATTTGTTTAAAGCATCGAACTGATTGCTCATTTCGATGCAATTATCAACATTATCCATTCACCCTTGTAAGAAAGCTCGCATTCAGGAGAAACGTCCTTTCTTCCATACTTGCCACGTTTAGTGACAGTTTTAAATCCCATTTTTCTGGAAGGAAGTTGTGAATTTAGAGTTTCACTCTTCCTTTTGTTTGTAGTTGCAACCATGTTTAGTGAATAAACGAAAGAAGAAGAGACCTTCTAAGAGGTTTTTTTCCCAAGACGGTGTCCAAGAAGGATTACCACCGCTAGCTTTTGCCAACGTGTCCAACGAAAAATCAAGGATCGTAAAGGGATCAATAGTAGAAAAAATAGCACTGAAAAGTTCCGGAGGTACGATGCGCACTGACACCTGTAGTAAATTGTATGGACGATTGGATATTTCTTCTTCATATCATGCTGCCAATATTCAAATTTTAATGATCCAAATGCTGTTTATTTGAAACCTTCAAGTTGACATATTGACACGATGAGATGGATATACAGTTTATTTTCGTACTAAGTTCACTTACTTAGTACTCTAAGCACACTGTGACTGAATTCAGTCGTTTTGGAAACGTTTGAATTAATATGCAATTTACCGTTTTGTCTCAAATTCCGAACAGACTCATATTCTGAACACTCGTTTTGAATGGCGATTTGGTTGAAATGTTTCGCTGAAATATGTCACCACATGAGAAGGAAATGGCAATCATTTGCAATTCAATTTAAAAATCTTCCAATCTATTTTATACCTCGGAGATAGTGTTGATTCTCTAGTTGTAGATCGGTAGAACAAGCTCAGATAAATTTAATTGCAAAATTATTCACTTGAATACGATTATTCATGCTGTTCGGAATATGAGACAGAATTAACGAACACTTCGGCATTTGATTGGTTTTAAACTTTTACGTAAAAACAATATCAAACAGGTTTAAATAAACATTTTTAACGGCACACCCAACAGCTAACATTTAGGCTTGCGAAGAAATTAAAATTTACACAAAGATCAGCCAAAGCCTACGTCAATTAGCTTTAGCTTGATCCATTTTTTCTACAAAAATAGTTTATACACAGCTAAAAATATGTTGTAAATTTCAGTTTATTTTCGTGCACATATTTGGAGCATCTAAATAAACTGACTTGTCAACGACAAATCGCTTTACACGATCATGTAACATTCAAGCATCTTTAGTTGAAAATTAGACGTGATGCTGTAATAATAGATGAATTTGATTTCACTTTCACTATACTCTACTGCTTACGCTACATTGAAAATTTAAATATTTTTTATCTGTGTAGTGTAAATTATCCTGAAACGTTTTATTGTTACCTTAGGCATTATAAGATCGATTGCATGTCGTTTTCCGAGTATATTATCCATAGCAGCTAACTAGAATCGGCGACCCACTGTTGTATGTAATTAAAAAATAGAAAATTCCAGTCCGGGGTGATTACCGGAAGTCACACAACAGTGGCGGTGGTTCCCGTACGTGCCTGCATCGATGACTGTGATTTTAAATTCTCTGTCAACCGCTACCCACCGGGGTTCGCACAGAGAACAGAATTCAAATAATTTTGCCACTGCTAAAATAATGGCGATTATGTGTTTAGGGTGGGATTCCATCATCAACACTCGGAATGGCTCTATTCGGGAAGCCATGTATGGTGTGTGGGTACACGCAGAGAACTATGCATTGGTGCATCACAACTAAGCAAATTCACAACTCTACATTAACAGTAGGAAAAAGAAAAAGTAGATAAAAAACCGAATTTGATTCCACAAGAGTTTGTATCCTTTGACAGATACGCGTATAAGGCTATCACATGACCCTATATATATCGAAACTTTACACAACTCATACTTTTTTGTCACAAGTTGTCCTCAGGCTAAAATTTATTTCCAAGGGTACTTTGAGATGAAAAACTAAAGAATCGTGAAGAATCTAGCTGCACAAATTTGCACATTTTTAGGGCTTTTGGATTTTTTCCAATATTTTTAACCATTTTTTATTAAAACAGCTAAAAAAATCAGAGAAAAACTGATTATCGCTAAATCATACATATCATCATTTTTTGCTAAATTCAACACTTATAATGGTTTGCACAACGTTAATCGCATAAATGGCTTATATGCATCATTAGTTAACAAAACTTTTTATTTCATTCTAGGCTCTATTCAAAAGTTAGTCTCGAAAACGTTGATTTTGAAAATAAAACATCAAATTTGTATCACAAAAACTCATAAATACGGCATGAGATGGAAAAAAAATATTTTTTGCCGGCAAGTCTGTATGGAAACCGCCCATAGTGCACTTGTGACATGTGACAACGACGTTTCCCGCGAGTGAAAAAGCCGTGTTGTGGCTGCGAATTGGGCCTTTTAAGGACTACTTAGGTCCCGGCAGCTTGTAAAATAAAAATTCACCCTGTATAAAACTGATTCCCTCCTGTGGCCTCTCTACGGGCACGAAGCGTGGATTTTGAAAGAGGAAGACCGGAAAACTCTCGGTGTTTTCGAGCGTAAAGTGCTGCGGACAATACTCGTGGAAACTCGAAAATGGTGTGTGGGGCAGACGCATGAATCACGAGTTGTATCAAGTGATCAAAGATGCGAATATATCAAGCGTGTAAAATACGCAGACTTCAGTGGCTGGTCACTTAGTGTGAATGTCGGAAGAAAGAATTGAGAAAATAATATTCCAGCATGGAACCAGGTAGAGGTCCGGCGCTTCGAGCGGAAGACCACGAATAACGCTGGCTGTTACGCAAGTGGAACGGAGGAACCTGGCGACCCTTAAACGTTCGGCGGCAACTGGAAAAGTTATCCGCACAATACCAGATTCCGACAAGATCGGAGCTCTCCAATATGCGGCAATGAACGTGGACGCGTGGACGCTACGCTGTAGTCATCAAGGTATCAAGGTAGGTGACTACACAGGATTAGCAATTTTCGGAACAATAAGATTAAAAATATAATTAAATTAAAATTGTATAGTTTTAGATCGAAATAAAACCTTTTGGAATTTGCTTGCGATTTTGAACCTACGGTCTACATATGACCCAAATCGTTATTTTTTTCCAATATCAAGTTAGCGAGTATAGTTAGAGAGTCAAAAGAGTGCAAGTATAGTTTATTTCTCTGCGTGTAGGCGGCAAGTGAATTCAAGTATGATGACGTGAAAACGTGACTTTTGTCAATGTTGAATTACGTATGTGTGTATACCGCCACTATCGCGTCAAAACCGCTGGCTTATAATTATTGCGATTCATTCGCAGAGGTGGAGCCGTTTGAGTCTTCCCAGCCCATCCAAGTTCATCGTAGGATGTGGGGTTACGCGATGTTATTTCAACACGCGCTCGTGTTCAGTGTCGGATGGCATGTGTCGATCAATTAGTTTATCCATGGAACAAACGAAATTGTTTCGTTTGATAAAAATTGCAAAGCAGCTATATTATTGTTTTTATGTGTTATATTTTCAGCCTTCTAGATTGCATTAATTTATAAGTTTTCTTTATCTGTTTGTTGATAACCTATTAAAAACGATGGAAATGCTTCCTTACTGAGTTCTTAATTTTGTCCCGCCAGATTGCGTGCCTTGCCCCATTATGCCGTGTCGATTTGACAAAATTTCGAAATCGAAGAACCACATCAGTCACCATTCCTTGTTGAGTGCTCGCCCGAGTCAGTCGGACTATCGCGCAGTGATATACCGAAACCGAAGTTCACCAGTGTTTTTCCCAAGTATATGGGTTTTTTCCTGGCTACGATCGGAAAGCATACCGCCGATAGTGCACCCGCACAAGGAGCAGCTACCATTGCACACTGGTCCAGGAAGCTAATTTAGGCGGACATGAGGTTTTCGTCAAGATTTATTGATTTTAGAGCCATAGTTTCTTCTGAGAATATGTTCAGAATTTTCAGTACTACAAAATGTACGGATCAAAAAATTTTTTACGGTGATCGCAAGAGTGACGTATACGCCAACTTTTTTTATTTTAACGAATCGTAAGTTGGTATGTTCAGCAAAGTTGTAGCAAATGATCATAGAAACAACTTTGCCGAACAAACTTTTTCTCGGTTTTGTTTCAGAGCCGAGATAATTAAGTATTATTAATAAAAAATCGTTTTTAGCTCTTAAGTGTATTATTTTTTAGTTTTATTGGCCTACTATGTTCTACAAAGTTTTTATACTTATCATTTGCTACAACTTTGCTGAACATACCAAAGTTGTATTTCTTATGGTTTTCATGTTAATTGAGTTTTTCATCTTAAAATTAGCTATTTTGTATGCCTTGTATCTCAACTATGAGCACCTCAAAAAAATATATCTTTCCACCAAATGATTTTGCAGTCTTTCAAGTACCTATGAGCAAAATTTGGAGAAGATGATATTTTTCTATCTCGTTTAAAATCGATTTTACTAATAGACGATATGAGATAAATCCATATTTATTGAATATTCATACATGTTCAACTCACAAAAGTCATGGCTACCTAAGCATATCAAACCAAAAGTAACACGTGTATTTGTACAGGAATATAAAGTACATGGTTTTTCAGTTGTTTTCGATTAACTTGGAAGCTTTTGCAAGAAATTCATCGCCTTTTCCTCTGCCAGTATTTAATCTATTCCTAAACAAGATCACCGGTTTGAAAATCAACATAAGCCGTATAAAATACATATACAAAATTTACAGTCCGATTGAATTCTGTGGCATGATTTTCCCAGAATCTTCTGATGGATTCCACGTTTCATGTTTTTCTTTGGTAATGCGGCATGCCGGACAACACCACTTTCGTGCAATAGTTGTAGACGTATCAGTAAGTGTAACAGCATTCTAAAGGATCGCCACGAAAAGCCTTCAAAGGAAGGTTGGGGCTGAGACTGTACGAACCTGTTCCAGCTGGTAGGAACTCAAATGGTCATAACACGGCACGCCGCTTTTTACGGGAAGTAGATATTGTGTATTTCTTTCACTACTGGACTGCGAAGTGCGGCCTCATAAGTGCGAAAGTGTGAATAAAAGTGAGGGATTGTTTGAATCCCGTTGGTGTCTTCAGAGCATTTATTCTTCGATTTACGAAGAATATGTCCCGCGAAGACACCTACTCGTTTTGATTCAATTGCGCACTTTTGTTAGCGTTTCCGCACTTGTAATAACTTCTATTTACGGATCTCAATCATTTTAAAAGTAGTCAACTTTAATCGGAAGGCAACGAGGAGGCATTTCAACAGTTTTTGTCAGAAACGTACTGTTCTAGAATTGGTACGTACTCTCTCCAACGTTGCAAAACCTACTTTCGCATGGGGTGATGTTGTCCGGCATGCCATCGAATAAGCATAAAAAATGCGGAATAAATCCATCAGAAGATTCTGGGAAAATCATGCCACAGAATTCAATCGGACTGTAAATTTTGTATATGTATTTTATACGGCTTATGTTGATTTTCATACCGGTGATCTTGTTTAGGAATAGATTAAATACTGGCAGAGGAAAAGGCGATGAATTTCTTGCAAAAGCTTCCAAGTTAATCGAAAACAACTGAAAAAACCATGTACTTTATATTCCTGTACAAATACACGTGTTACTTTTGGTTTGATATGCTTAGGTAGCCATGACTTTTGTGAGTTGAACATGTATGAATATTCAATAAATATGGATTTATCTCATATCGTCTATTAGTAAAATCGATTTTAAACGAGATAAAAAAATATCATCTTCTCCAAATTTTGCTCACAGGTACTTGAAAGACTGCAAAATCATTTGGTGGAAAGATATATTTTTTTGAGGTGCTCATAGTTGAGATACAAGGCATACAAAATAGCTAATTTTAAGATGAAAAACTCAATTAACATGAAAACCATAAGAAATACAACTTTGGTATGTTCAGCAAAGTTGTAGCAAATGATAAGTATAAAAACTTTGTAGAACATAGTAGGCCAATAAAACTAAAAAATAATACACTTAAGTGCAAAAAACGATTTTTTATTAATAATACTTAATTATCTCGGCTCTGAAGCAAAACCGAGAAAAAGTTTGTTCGGCAAAGTTGTTTCTATGATCATTTGCTACAACTTTGCTGAACATACCAACTTACGATTCGTTAAAATAAAAAAGTTGGCGTATACGTCACTCTTGCGATCACCGTAAAAAATTTTTTGATCCGTACATTTTGTAGTACTGAAAATTCTGATATTATTCTCAGAAGAAACTATGGCTCTAAAATCAATAAATCTTGACGAAAACCTCATGTCCGCCTAAATAAGCTTCCTGGACCAGTGTGCATTGGCCGAGCCCAGATTGGTAGACTGAACATCTTTAACTTGACGATCACCACCAGCATCAATCGGTGGTGATAATACCACAAAAGGCATCATCTAATTCGCACCACCTGGCAGAACAAAAGCGATCGCCGTCATCGTTTCATCGCATCAAAACAAGCTGCAGAAATAGATTGGACCACGCCGGTACATCTGTCCTCGTAGCTAGAGCAGCAGAAAGGAGATTGTATGTATTGTTCCTCCCCAGTTTCATACCATCCGCATTACTTGGGTCGCTGTTAGTCCCCGTTGTTAGAGTGATATTCTCACAGTGGTCTCGAAGTGCTCTTCCGCTCAATTAATTGGCAAATTTTTGATATTTTTTTCAAAACATTTTTTTGGAGTAATATTCACACACCGTGTGACACAGTGGTCTCGGAGTGCTTTATTGCTCAATTATTTTTTTCCGCCTCATTTTTTTTTTTTTTTGTGAATTTATTTTTTTTATTTGAAAATATTTTTTTGTAAATATTTTTTCGTTATTTTTATTTCTTTTTTCTCGTTAATATTTTTTTTTTTTTTTTGTTTGTAAATATTTTTTTTTTTTTGTAAATATTTTTTTTTCGTTAATTTTTTTTTTTTACACTATTAGGAATTTCTCGCCAAACTAGTTGTAGTACGTGAGTTGGTTATTATTTAATTCCTTTGACAATAGTGTGATTAAATTAAGTGAAGTTAATTCGCTCATTAGCGCTGTGTTGATCTTCCTTTGCGGTAGAGCAAAAATTGCTCCGCAATGGAACCAAATGATACTGGCGGGGGCACGCCGGAATATTTAGTCTCTTCTGACGATGAGTTAGTTTTGGGTCAGATGAATAAAATTCTAAAAACCCAACATAGTGAGGCCATGGAGACCATCGATGATGGTACTCCTTCTCCTCCTTTATCTCCTTCAGCTGTGCCTCCAGTACACTCAGATACTGCATTGTCAGGAGACTCACCGCATTCGTCTCAAAAGCAAACGGTTACACATTCTGGTCTGCTTGGCAGTTCAAGCCAATCCCATGCGTTTTCCCCCTCTGGTTCCTCTTCGAACCCGGCACCCCCCCCCCCCCCATAAAGCTTTCCCACCCGGATCTAAGGGTCCCTTTCTGGTTTTCTTTCGGCCCAAAGCGAATGGAAAACCGTTGAACAAACTCCAAATTGAAAGGGATCTGGCAAAATCGTTTCGAGGTATCCTCGAGATAGATTCACCCAGCCGTGATAAGTTGCGTGTCACAGTCAGTGATCGCGACCAGGCGAACAAAATTGCTGCCTTTGAGCTCTTTTTGATGGAGTACAGAGTCTACATTCCCAGTCGCGAGGTCGAATGTTATGGAGTGGTCACGGAGCACAATTTGACTCGCGCAGACATCATGTCGGGAGCTGGTGGGTTTAAAAATCGTGCCGTTCCGCTGGCTCCTGTTCTTGATGCCAATCAAATGAACAAAGTGTTGCCTGATGGCTCAAAACAGCCGTCAAATTCGTTCCGTGTAACCTTCTCCGGGTCGGCCTTACCAAGCGTCCTCGTGATTGGGCGTCTTCGGTTACCTGTTCGTCTCTATGTACCGACGGTTATGCACTGTGAAAAGTGCCGGCAGTTGGGCCACACTGCACCTTACTGCAGCAACAAACCACGTTGTAGTAAGTGTGGCGAACAACATGCCGAAGGTTCCTGCAATATGGAGCCAAAATGTACCTCTTGCGGCCAAGCTCCTCACGAACTCAGTGCATGCCCGAAGTACATAGAGCAGGAGAAACATACCATAAACTCTCTGAAACAGCGGTCCAGGCGTTCTTATGCAGACATGCTGAAAAAGATCGCTCCGACTGTTGCTCCATCGGCCCATACCTTTCAAAGCAACAATATCTTCGCATCCCTGCCGGATAACGATCAATGCTCTGACTCTGAGGATGGAGAAGAGTATACAATAATTGAGACAGGGACGAAAAGGAAGCGTGCTGTTACAAAACGGCGCTTGAAGCAACAGGCTTCTCAGAACGTCCCTGTTGATCAAAACGCTTCTTCAAAGCCTTTGACAAAATCAAGAAATGGCGGAATCACCAAAAAGGGGTCACCTCCAGGCTTCAAGTTTTCAGCTGGAGAATTTCCGTCACTTCCGGGAACTTCTAAAACCCCAGTTGTCCCAGTTTTTTGCCCAGAAGAACAACCAATTCGTCAGCAGGAGCAAAATAATGCTTCCGGAAAACTGACTCTTTCTGGGATAGTGGATTTCATTTTCGAAATGTTTCAATTCTCACCCGAAACGAGGA
Organism: Aedes aegypti; assembly: GCF_002204515.2. NCBI lineage: Eukaryota > Metazoa > Arthropoda > Insecta > Diptera > Culicidae > Aedes > Aedes aegypti. The sequence goes on from NW_018736530.1 coordinate 115,518, forward strand.
ACCTGCTCAACATGGCACTTTCCTTGGTGAAACCTTTTCTGAAGCAAATAGCTTCAAAGTGGCCGATTCTTGACTCGTTTGTATCTTTCGATGGCTAATATGGTCAATGAGGTCGGAGATATGATCGAAGTACTACAGTGGAATTGTAGAAGTCTTTTAAGAAATATGGAGGCGTTCAAATTTTTTAGTACACAGCACTCGCTGCGACATATTTGCTCTCTGTGAAACATGGCTCACTTCTGATAAAAATATCTCTTTCCACGATTTTAATATTATTCGTCTGGATCGAGGGGATGGATATGGAGGGGTGCTCTTAGGGATTAGCAAGCATCACTCCTTTTATAGAATCGATTTCCCCTTGATGACAGGCATTGAAGTAGTTGCATGTCATATTACAGCCCGAGGTAAAAGCCTCAGCATAGCCAGTGTGTATATACCGCCAAACGCAAGAATGTCTCGCAGAGACTTAGCGGCAATATGCGAAGCTATGCCTGCGCCATGGTTGGTCCTAGGAGATTTTAATTCTCACGGTACAGCCTGGGGGTCACCGAGGGACGACAATCGCGCAACCTTAATATATGATCTTTGCGACTACTTCAATCTGACCATTTTGAACACTGGGGAAGCAACACGAATAAAACCTCCAGATCCCCCTAGTATGTTAGACCTCTCAATCTGTTCGAATTCATTATCATTGGATTGCATGTGGAAAGTAATTCAGGATCCCCACGGTAGTGATCACCTGCCTATCAAAATTTCAGTTACCAATCATTCGTGTCGAACACACCTGATCGACGTAGCGTATGACCTCACGAAGCATATCGACTGGGGGAAAATATGCTGAAGCGATCTCCGTAGGTGAGCAATCGGTCGAGATACTTCCTCCGCTGGAAGAATATCAATTCTTATCCGCGTTGATTATAAACAGTGCTCTTCAAGCTCAGCGTAAACCGGTTCCAGGATCTTCAGTACGACGTCGGCCGCCCACCCCGTGGTGGGATGGCGAATGTACCGGAGTCTATCGCGAAAGATCAGATGCGTTTAAAGAATATCGGAAACGTGGCACGCGCGATAACTACGATCGGTATTGTTCTCTTGACCGCAAGTTCAAGAGCCTCGTGAAAGCAAAGAAACGCGGTTACTGGAGGAATTTTGTTAATGGTCTATCACGGGAAACGTCGATGCGAACTCTTTGGACGGTCGGAAGAAGAATGCGCAATGCGGTATCGGTAAATGAGGATCGTGAAAGCTCTTCTCGATGGATATTCGACTTCGCGAAGAAAGTTTGCCCGGATTCTGTCCAAGTGCAAACGATCACACGAGATTATCCAGACGAAAGGAATGAAATGGACTCAACTTTTTCGATGGCAGAATTCTCACTCGCTCTCCTTTCATGTAACAATTCTGCCCCAGGTATGGACAGGATTAAGTTCAACTTGCTCAAAAACCTCCCAGACGTCGCAAAGAGGCGCTTGTTGAACTTATTCAATGCATTCTTGGAGAGCAACATTGTTCCGGATGATTGGAGACAAGTGAGAGTTATTGCCATCCAAAAACCAGGAAAGCCTGCTTCGGACTACAACTCGTACCGTCCTATTGCGATGTTGTCGTGTCTTCGAAAGTTGTTAGAGAAGATGATTCTCTTTCGGCTGGACAAATGGGTTGAATCGAATGGCCTTCTCTCAGATACTCAATTTGGATTCCGCAGAGGCAAAGGAACGAGCGATTGTCTTGCGTTGCTTTCTACTGAAATTCAACTGGCCTATGCTCAAAAAGAACAAATGGGCTCAGTCTTTTTGGATATTAAGGGGCTTTTGATGCAGTTTGCGTAGATGTCCTTTTCAGACAAACTCCACGAGTGTGGACTTTCCTCGATTTTGAACAACTACTTGTATAATTTGTTGTCTGAGAAGCATATGTTTTTCTCACATGGAAACTCGACAACTTTGCGAATAAGTTACATGGGGTCTCCCCCAGGGCTCGTGTTTAAGTCCTCTTCTTTACAATTTTTACGTAAGAGATATTGATGATTGTCTCATGAGAAATTGCTCGTTAAGACAGCTTGCGGATGACGCCCGTTGTTTCTGTCACAGGACCAGAGGCGGACGATTTGCAAGGACCGTTGCAAGATACTCTGGACAATTTGTCCGCATGGGCTGTAAAGCTGGGTATCGAATTCTCTCCGGAGTTAGTTGTCTTTTCTAGGAAGCGTAATCCTGCGGATCTAGAGCTTCAATTCATGGGTAAGGAACTCTCTCAAGGTTTATCACATATGTATTTAGGGGTCTGATTTGATTCTAAATGCACCTGGGGAAAACAAATAAGATATCTGTATCAGAAGTGTCAACAACGAATCAACTTCATGCGTACACTCACAGGAACATGGTGGGGAGCCCACCCGGATGATCTGATAAAGCTATATCGCACCACGATTTTGTCGGTTCTTGAATACGGTAGTTTTTGCTTCCAATCCGCCGCGAAAACACACATTCTGAAGCTCCAGCGTATTCAGTATCGCTGTCTTCGGATCGCTTTAGGCTGTATGAACTCGACTCATACCATGAGCTTAGAGTTATTAGCAGGAATACTGCCTTTATCAGATCGGTTCGTGGAATTGTCGTTAAGGTTCCTCATCCGCTGTGAAGTGTTAAACCCGTTGGTAATTGAAAATTTTGAGAAGCTAATCGAACGAAATCCTCAAACAAGATTTATGACATTGTACTACGTGTACATGACTCTGGAGGTTAACCCTTCTTTGAATCTTCCCAATCACGGTTGCTTCCCTGACTTCTCAAGTTCCGCTGTAGTTTTTGATCTGACCATGAAGCAAGATATCCGTGGAATACCAGATCTGCTTCGTTCGGAGCAAATACCAAAAATTTTTGCAAGCAAGTTCGGTCACGCCAGCTGCGATAAAAGGTTTTACACAGACGGGTCAAAAACAAATGATTCCACTGGATTTGGTGTATATAACGAGTTTCATAGCGCCGCATATAAACTTCAGAACCCTTGTTCCGTGTATGTCGCAGAATTAACGGCTATACATTACGCATTAGAGCGAATTGCCTCTCTTCCCTCTGATCAATATTTCATTTTTACGGATAGCCTTAGCTCCATAGAGGCTATTCGTTCAATGAGGCCGGTAAAGCACTCTCCGTATTTCCTCGGTGAAATACGATCTACATTGAGTGCTCTATCGAATGAATCATATACTATCACCATGGCCTGGGTCCCTTCGCATTGCTCGATTCCGGGCAATGAGAAAGCGGACTCGCTTGCCAAGGTGGGCGCTATGGAAGGCGATATTTATGATCGACAAATCGCCTTCAATGAATTTTTTCAATGGCTCGTCAATATGCATTGGTCAGCTGGCAACAAAAGTGGGATGCCGGAGAATTGGGCAGGTGGTTACATTCCATTCTCCCGCGGGGTATCGAAGAAAGCCGTGGTTCAAGGGGTTGGACTTAAGCCGAGACTTTATTAAGGTAATGTGTCGTCTTATGTCCAATCACTACTCTCTAGGCTCTCACTTCTATCGAATAGGGCTCACAGATAGCAATCACTGCAGCTGCGGTGCAGGTTACCAAGATATCAACCACGTAGTTTGGGAATGCCCCGAATACGGTTTTGCCAGATCTGATTTTTGTGCAACCCTCAGGGCCCAAGGGAAACCAGAAAAGGAAGACATTAGGGATGTGTTGGGTAAACTTGACCTTGTGTACATGAAGATTTTGTACAATTTTTTGAAACAAGCTAACATCATTGTTTAACTCCCCTTTTCTTGTCGGTCCACTTGTCCACCTTGTGTCCCCTCGAAAACCCGTCTTTTGTATCGTTACAGGTTGTCATTGTCCACTCAACGTTCGACCAGCAGCAAAGCAAACACGTCACAACTTAAAGCTGCTGAATGTCAACGGAACGATCCCATTGTCCTATCCCTTCCTTGAAATTATTGTTACCCCTAACCTCGACCAAACCGCGAGTTTTTCGGTTCCCCAAAACTAACATAGAAAATTAAGAAAACACCATGAATTTGTATTCAAAATCAAAAGAACTCGGCTCCGTAATGCCTAATGGCGCATGAGCCTAACAAATAAATGATTAAGTAAAAAAAAAAAACACATAGTCACAAATAAAGCAGATAGGCCCAAACGAAACTCTCCCAAAATTTGGAAATTCAAAAAAATCGATTAGTTATTCGGCAAGTGACTTGAAGTTTAGTATGGAAAATGATTTATTCAGTGTGGGAAAACGGACCCTTCCAAAATTAAATAGAAAAAGGTACCGTAAAACGGGGTAACTTTGATAGTGCGAGACCCACAACATATTAAACGAAATAACGAAGTTTCTGTTAATCAGTTAAGCAAAACGAATGCAAAAGTAAAGATTATTAGTATTACACTTAATCTCAAAGCTATTTTCGTTGAAATCAAGTGCATTTGAGGATTTATATGCAAATATTAAAAAATACAAGATTTTAGCATTTTTGCAACGCTTTTCAAACAATCTGTTCTACGATCACTATTTCATAAAGCCCATAATGAGTTCGTCACTTATCCATGACAGCATAATTATAGTAGAACATGAATTCGGTCTCAAATCTCTTAGTGAAAACCATTTTTACAAAACTGGGACCATTTTTGTAATCAAGTCAGAAATTTCCATATAGTGTCAAACGCCTAGAGGTATACAACGCCCTATAAGTGTTTCCGTAATTCATTCATTCTGTTTCGATTTATATTCCATTATCGAAGTTACCCCAAAACAGAAAAACGACTTTCGATCAAATAAAAAATAAGATATCCATTCAGAATAAATCTTTTGGCAATCTATCTAGTGCAATCGATAGCTAGGATGTCAGTACTTGTTTTAAAAATATAAATTGCAATTCTTTGAAACAACATGCTTAAGTATTGAAGTTTCTTCGAAAAAACTATCAAAGTTACCCAGTTTTACGGTACTTTGATGACGTACTAAAATTCCCTCCCTAACTGATCATTAAAGCAAGTAGCAGTAAACATTTCAGTAGAACACAACTTTCTAGTAGCTCTTCAAAAAACGAGTTAAAAAATTTGGAAGCTTCGAAAATTTTGTACACATGATTTGCCATTTGTTAACCCCTCTAATACCCGACCCCGCCTTTAGACGGGTACACTTTTGGAATTTTTTGTATTTTTTCGAAGCTCGGAAATCAAAATGATTTTATTTTTGGCTTAAGCCTTGACTCATAACACGCATATAAGAAAAGTTTTTATGGCTTTCGAAACTTTTTTGTATTTTTAAAAATTGCTTTCAAAATTGTATTCTTATATAACCTTCAAATTCCTGGGTTTAAGTTAACGTGTAATATAAAAATTCGTACCTTTTATATTTTTCTACCATCAACCTATCACAGAAGAACAGCTTGGTGGTATTTAAAATAATTTCAAACCTGTTTTTCCGTTATTTACACGGAAAATAAAAATATTTCCAGAAAAATATTTTTAAATTTAATATTTTTTAAAGTACCGTGAAAACTTTAATTTTTATTATTGCCAAAATCAGTAACTAGAAGAGGCTTCAAGAAAAAATGAAAAAGGATAGGGATGTTCAAAAATAAAAATTATAAAATCAAAAACCAAAATTTCTTAGATTCACGAATAAAAATAAATTATTGCCCAAAACGTGTTCAGAACGATTTTAGATAACTAAAAATGATATTTAGATCGAAAATAAAAATTTGGGTATTAGAGGGTTAATCTGGCATAACGGAGCAAAGCAGTCTTCTGCTTCACCGCCTGCAGGATGGAGGTGCCAAGTAGTTGTTGATATTAGTTCACTTCAATGTTTAATATTCTTGTGATTTTTACTAGATAGAAGAACGGTGTCTTCAGCACAGTTGTTACCTAGTTCAAGGACTACCCCAAGGTAAGCCTATTTTTTAGGAATTCATCCGCTAGGTGGCGCTAGTGAGCATACAAACTATGCATAAACTCTACAGATATATGCTGGTATCTCAAAGATCCTGATCATTTAGAAGCATGATTTCTTCGAAAAATTTGTTCAGGTTCAAAACTGTTTCAAATTGAACATTTTGCAATCCAAAATGGCGGCCTTAAAAACAAGATGGTGACATCCGGTTCATCGAAATCATTGTACCACAAGTTCCTGATCATTTTGAAGCATGCTTTTTTCGACAAGTTTATCCAGGTTGAAAATTTGTTTTCAATTGAATATTTTGCAATCCAAAACGGTGGCCTAGAAAACAAGATGGCTACTTTCGATCCATGAAAAATCATTGTATACTGATTATTTAGAAGAATGATTTTTTCGAGTTTTGTCCAGTTTGAAAAATGCTATCAATTGAACATTTTGAAATCCAGGATGGCGGGCCCAGAAAACAAGATGGTGGAATCCAGTTCATGGAAATCATTGTATGTCAAGATCTTGATCTTTTACAAGGATGATTTTTCCTAAAAGTTTGTCTAGTTTGAAAATTGCTTTCAAGTGAACATTTTTGAATTTAAAAATGGCGGCCTAGGAAACAAGATGCAACTTTCGGTCCATGAAAATCGTTTGAAGATTTCAATGATTTCAGATGCAATAGGTATTTTTTGTTACGAACCATATGTGTATATATATTGTTGTATATATATAGCATGATTGCGTCTCTGGCAAAGTTCTTCAGCAACTCAAGGGATACCTATATACAAGTCCTGAGATTCAAAATTTCTCAGCTTTGGTGGCGTAAGTGTTCATAAAACTTTTGTTTTGAGAATATTTCTGAATCATAAAAATATATAAATTTGTGTTAGCATGGATCTCGCCACTTAGAGAGATGGGCGTTTTTGCAAAGTTATTCAGTAAAGTAAGTTTTCCAAATCAACAGTTTCGTAAATCTTCAGCCATTTCAGTCCTTTCCTCGATGTTTACTTATTTTATGGAGATCTGAAATATTCAATATCTTGTCAAGTTTAGCTGAATCTCTTTCCTTCACCCTTGAAAGCAGAACTTTTGCCTATAATCTTTGAAAAAATGTCGTGTTTGAGTGATAATAAAAGTGATAACAAAAGTGAACTGTAATCTGTCAAAATTGGGTAACAAATTCAATACTAGAACAGGTATACAGTTTGAACTTCATTTCGTCTTGGTTTTGTGTTTGGGTCAAAAGATTACCGCTTGTACTTACGAGACAGAAAAATCTTAACTTTATTTTCAGACCATCCCTTATAACAAAAACAAAAGAACATGTCATGTATTAAGTTCGTAATCCAACTAATCACAACCTCCAGTAGTCGTTAAGACGTGGCTAGGACCAATATCGACTTCTCAAGGATAAGTCATGGTTGTCTAATAGTCCAAGTTAAGTATGCAAACTCTGATAGGAGAGCAAACGGGTAAGAGGTAGATATCAGTGGATGGCATAGGACTTGACACCTACGATATATGTGCTGCAATACTTAAATTATTGCGACACCGAAAATGTATGCCAATTTCTTATAATGTTTAGAATAAAACCAAAATTTTAGGGTGTTTTATACATATATTCACTTAAAAAATCAAAAGAAAAGTTAATCGATGGAGCCTTGAGTGTAAAATTGAAGGCATTTTCGCTTGATGCCCTCCATCAAAGTTTTAACAGTGCCGTCCGGTACCAGTCTCTCAGTTTTTTTTCATTTTCTTAACATGTACCTTCTCGTCTTTGACTGTCTTCTTGCTCTTCCGAAGTTCCCGCTTCATTATTGCCCAGTATTGCTTCACCGGGCGCAGCTCCGGACAGTTTGGCGGATTCGTGTCCTTTGAAACAAAATGGACAGAATTGGCCTCATACCACTCCAGAACAGACACTTTTAGAATAGTGGCATGATGCCAAATCTGTCCAAAATAGTGGAGCTTTGTCGTGCTGCTGCAAGAACGGCAAAAGGTGCTTCTTCGAGGCACTCAGATTTGTAGATCTCACCATTTACTGTTCCTTTTGGTCACGGAAGGCTCATTCCTCCCAGTCCGCAAGAGCAGATGGCCTGCCAAATGAGATATTTGGCGATTTTCGACATTTTCTTCTTCTAAATTTGTCGTCCACATCGAACTTGCTATAGTCGGTGAAAAACTCCAACCCCCAGAATTTGCTCAAAAATCGGCTTTTATATACGTTTCGTCGTCCATCACACAATTTTAGCCGTCGATTGTTGCCGCTAATCGTGGTTTGGGAAGTTATGTACCTTGTATGTATGTTGTTCAGCTCTCCGACATGCCGATCTTTTTAGTCAAATCACGGCTTGAGACGTTGGGATTTGCTTTAATAATCCGCTTCACCTTCCCTTCGTCTTTTTGTTCTCCGGTCCCGGTTTTCTTCCAGCTCCTTTGCCCGTGGTTCCAACGTCAATCGCTCCTGGAACCGCTTCAACACTCTGGACGGTTGAATGGTGAATGTCAACATTTTTCCCAACTGCCGGTGTGACAGGTCAGGAAATTCCAGGTGTTTGGAAAGCATTTGTTCTCTCGTTGGTTCACCTCCATTTTCGTTGAATCGAAAAACACGACTTCGTGTTTGACAGCATGTTAAAACAATACACATCAATGAGAAAAGTGTGCAAAATTTGGTTGATTTTTACCCAATGGTAGAAAAGTTTATGACCTGTTGAATGTGTCGCAATAATTTCGTGTTTCGCCCTTTACTTAATGTGATAAGATAAAAACGGAAATAATATGTAGAATAAATCAAAACGTGATAAAAACGTGGCGTGACAAAAACGGAACGAAAATGTATTTTAAAAAATTTACCACGTAGAAAGTCATGATGGTCCAAAATGTCTCGATGTCGGAATGTTGCCTGTAATTAGTGCGCATAAAACTTTTGTTCCGTTATGGATATCTCAGACCCATGACTATTCACAAAAAAATAGCGTTCTTGGGAAAGTTCTTAAGTAAGAAGAGGGTGTTTTTATTCGAGACATAAGATTTGAATTGCACAACCATGCGACAAAATTGTTGTCTTGCAGATATTTCAGGATCCTGACTACGGGCAAGGATGGCATGTTTGACAAGACAGGATGTCTCTTACACTGGGAAAACCTGAGATTAAAGAATTTTATTTCAATCTGGAAAAATATGGAATTCTCAGAAAATTTTGACTAGGTACAGTCTGTGAAATTATTTGAAGCGATAAGAAATTCAAAAGTTATATTTGGCACTTACTGTACTTCTGTAAACATTTTTTTTGACACAAAACTCATCAATATAAAAAAATCCATCATCAGCACGGTTTTTTTTGTGTTGTATAGTTTTTTAACTGTACAATGGCTTTTATCTGTTCAAAGTGAAAAAAGTTTTGACTTCCAAAAATCGTGATTAGTATGCTATTTTGTTATGACCGAAGGGGTCAAATATATATCTACGAAGAGCTCTCTTTGCCATGATATTTTATTCAATTTGTTTTGCAATCAGAAGTGTCGTTCATAAACCACATTGTCATATATGATAGATGGCGGTTTCTGAAAATTTGACGAAATACCCACGATGATTTTATGACAATTCGATTATTTTATGACAGGCATACTTCACACCAGTTGTAAAATTAAGATTGCCGAAAAATCCTTCAAACTGAACAAACTTGTCAAAGATCGTCCTTCTAAATGATCAGGATCTTGTGATACAATGATTTTCATGAACCGGGAAGTCATCATCTAGTTTTCTAGGCCGTCATATTGGATTCCAAAATATCGTTTTATCTCAAATTCCGAACAGACTCATATTCCGTACACTCGGTTTTGTATTGATGATTTGGTTAAAATGTTTAGTTGAAATATGTCATCAAATTGATAGGAAATGACAGCCAATTTTAATTTAATTTATACATATCAATCTTTTAGACCTTGGAGTAGTGATGATTCGCTAGGCCGTAAAACTCGCTCAGATAAAATTATTTGCGAAATTATTCATTTGAATATGATTTATTCGTGCGGTTACAGGCTAGAAATAGTTGAATCCTCTATTCACAAGTAAAATAAGCCTTTTGAGAGAAAGTAGACAGGTTTACTCACGTTTAGTAAAAAAAAGAACATAATTCATATACGTAATTCCTAACAACAACAACAAAATGCGAACGATCAAAAAATAGGTACAGCATACCGTCAAATTTTCACTTTACATCATTCACTCACCGTAGGGCATCTTACGAGGAGATGCATCAATTCAACGCCTCGTAAACAGATTTTATTAGCTACACTGCATCTTCAACTTTTAACCCTCCGTAACACAAACTCTCTCGAACAAGACGGCAAACATTGAGGAGCAAACCGATTTTTGCTAGCACATCTCTCAACGGCGCTTGCGTGGTGCTTATCTTGCCGGTTCAACGCGCAGCCTTGTTTGCTTACGGTGAGGTGGTAGTATACCTAAGTGCAAAAGTGGCTATTCGTAGCTACTGGGAAACCCGTTAAAGCACAACCGGCAAATATGAGTAAAAACAACATAAATTCCACCGTAAAGTTTTGCGAATGCTCCTTATGCCATTGATTTTACTGGGCTTCCGTTTCATTTCCGCCTGCTGGATGGCGCAATGGTTTCCATTCCCTAACTGCGGCACTCCTGCTGCAGACATTTGAGGCCGGCGTCTTTACAATTCTCAACAGATCACTTGTTGAGTGAAGTTGTTTTAATTTTGTGACAATCTGTTATGAAAATGAAGGGGGAGGGGTTGTGTGAGTTTGTAAATTTTAATAATATATGTTCTACGACCATGCTGACCCAAAGACTCAAATGCTGTTTTAAAATGGATATTTTATCTTTGTGATCATCCTTCTTTCTATGTGCTTTAAATTCATCTGCTCAAGGCTAACCCTATAATCCATACGAAAATCGTGCAGCAAGATTTGTGTTGGTTTCATTTACAATGTAGATAAATCGAAGCCAAGTCTTGAAAATTCAAGAACACACATGGAGAACCAAACATGTTTAAGCTGAAAACTTGATCGATTGGTCACTTGCTGTTGTTCCTAATCAATCATATTTTCAACTCAAACGGATGTTCGGTTCTTCAGATTTGTGCTTGAGGTAAATTTAGGTTTGCTTCGATCCATCTCTACCATAACTATGGTTTTATATTAAACTTTTTATTCTAATCTAAAAAGATTCATTTTATTGAATGAGCTAGTTTTTTATTCTACACTTGAACTGTTGGACAATTGGGCATCTAAAATTTGGTTTTTCGTTTTTAGAAATTCGGGGCTTGAAAACTTTGATTAGACAATTTTCGAAATTTAGTTCGAACAACTGATATAGTATTCTGTAGTGAAATATTCCTTTTTAAAGCTTTTTAGTGTTTTTCAAAGGAATAAGTATATGTTTAGAGCTCACTGAAATATATGTAATTTAGAATAAATTGTTGAAATATCTTTAATTGTGTTTCAATGGTTTTAACATTTTGATTATTATCAAAGTTGGCGATTATTATCAAAGTTGCATGTTCCTCAGATTGTTTACGTCAATGATAAGTATTCCGACAAAACTATAACACCATGAAAGATTCTAATTCTGTCGAGGAATATTGATTTTTTTCAACTTTGTGAGTTTTTCACACTTAACTTAAAAAATTCAGATAAAACTGATTCTTACAAATGTATGAGAATTTTTTCCAGACGAAATACTTTTAATCTTCCAATATCAAAACCTCATCCAAAATGTTGAACGTTTTCGTAAAAATATCTGAGGTACATTAAAGCTCAATAATAATCGAGATTTTGACACCGTGTTTATAACACTCGTGAAAACTGTTTTTCGTCATACACAATAACGTCGAAAATATTATAAGGATAATATTAATTAAAACCAACGCTAAATTTTTATCAGCACAAATCTAGAGAACAAAACAGTAAGCTTAAATGAAAATTCGATCGATTACTCGCAACCAACGATTTACTAATCGATCATACTTCCAGCGCTGTCTGTTGCTTTGTTTTCTAAATCTAAACTTCTAAAATTTCTAGGTAGAGTAAAGTGGGGCAAAAGTTCGAGTGGGGTAAGAGTTTCTTTTTAAGATTTCTAGCTCAATTCAAAACAAATCTTATAAATGTCATGGTGGTTCGAATGCTATTCAAGTAAGAGACTTTTACTCTAAATATCATAAAAATCGATTGATATTTGGAAAAGTTATGGCTATTTGTTGTTTTTTGACGTGAATGTTGTAATTTTTGGTCAAACTTTCGTTGCATGGAACCAATTGTAGATAAAATCTTTTTCAATATTTTATGTAAGGGCGTTTTTAGGCCTATCATAAGGTTGCTTTGAGGTGTATTAGTTTTTGCATAAATGCTTGAAAACAATTTTTGGCCCATAGTGGGGCAAAAGTTCGAATCAGCGGGGCAAAAGTTCGATCCATGTATAAAATCACGGAAAAATTTGCAAATTACCTAAAATCCACATATTATCTTCAAATTTATTTAAATTTGTCTGATCGTGTGCAAACTGTCACCAAAATTTTACATTTCCACTTAGTTTTGCAAAAACTGCTATTTTTGAGTATATTACAATAAACCCGGTTTTGTCAATTTTTCGATGAAAATTTAGTGTGTATTTTTCGGCAAACTTAAGTTTACGGCTGTTGTAAAGTATGTCTGTCATAAAAAGATCGATATTTTGTGTTTTAGCCAGCGAACTTTTGCCCCACACTAGATTCGAACTCTTGCCCCACCGGTGGGGCAAAAGTTCGAATAAGACAAACAATTTTGAAACTGTTATAACTAAAAATGAGTAAATATTTTGACACAAGTTTGTTCAGCAAAGTTATAGCCAATATGTTGAAGGTTCACTGTATGGTATTTGTTTATTTTTAACTGCTATTGTTTTCCTGGAAACTTTGATTATACCACTAAGGTCGAACTTTTGCCCCACCTTACTCTATGGTTTGTTTTGGTAAAATTAAACCCGTATTTCGAAACAAAAAGTTGAGATATTTCAAGGCATTGGGGAAAGTTTTCAAAACTGTCGCGGAGCACCTGCCAAGGCTTCCAAATGCTCCGGCAGATATGAAAACCGCTGAACTAAAAGTTCGGCTGGGATTGGCCATAATCTTCTTCAGTGTGCGTAATTCAGTGGCTCTTTTAGCAGGTCAATAACGGTGTCGGCCACGTCCTTGTAGTCAGGTGGGATTAGGGGAAGGAATGTTATGTGTAACTTTTGCTATTTGGAGACCATGTTTGTCTCTGCATCTTCACAAAGGTTGAACTTGATGAGGAAAACTTAAAATTTCCAATGGTCTCATTTGACCAATTTCAAATGTAAATTGTAGAATTTCAAAGGAAGTGATTTCAATTTTGAGTGTAACTACTGGATCGTACATATTCAGATTTCATTTCCTTGATTATGTCCGGTGGAACTTAAACTAGAACCTTAATCTTATTGTTTGTTGGTTGGAGATTAAGCTTTTGGTACTTCAGCACACTGAAGTTTTTTTACGCGGTTTATTTTTGCACCTTTTCTTACGCGATACGTCGGCTGACGTTCAAAAAAAACCTTAGTGTACTTAGGAATGCTATGGGACGATCCATTAATTACGTAAGACAATTTTCGGGGGTTTTCAACCCCCCCCCCCGTGGTAAGATTTTTTGTATGAAAATTAAAAAAAAAATGTATGGCGCGTAAGAAATCTCAAACCCCCCTCCCCCCATAAACCCTTACATAATTAATGGACAGCCTCTATGCTCTTTTTTATCCTTGAGGTTGTATTCGTCAGTTTGATAAAAGTTTAAGATTCAGAAAGCGTGGAAGTCATTTAATACGCTACAATTTGATGAGTGTTGATTTTTACAGCACGAGGCATTCCCGTAACGCAGGTAGATCACTTTTACGTAGTGCGTTACGAGATAAGATCGAACGAGGCAGCAGGGACGAAAGTCCAGGGGTTTAACGGCAAACCCCCCGACCGCCTCCCCCGCCTCTTGACCTGTGGTGTGGCCCAAGATGTGGTGGAGTTCACAGTGGGCTCTGATAAACCTTCACAAAAACCACAAAAATCCGAATGCAACTCTACCAAAGCGATCGGTGCCGCTTAAAGTACCAAAGCACCCTAGCCCAAACCAGCAGAAGTGTCAACCGGCACATCAGGATTGATGCCAGTAAGATCCTGATTATGGCATACCGGTCGCGATACAAAAGGAAAATACATGGAACTACGAGTAGGAGTGCTTCGAGCGCATTAGGACCAACACCAGTACAGCCCCAATTATGTATACTGGCAGCGCACCACTAAGGACAAGTATCGGTATATGTACTGGATATTACGCGTTGCGGCGGACAGCGGCGACATTCTATTCCCTTAGTAGGGTCAGGTGACACTGGCCTGAAACGGCGAGTGGGCATTGGCGCATTCTGCCCCCGTTCCTTAAAACCGTGGAAGGCCTTAGAGTACGTTCAAAATCCGTCACTTGGTTGTTCCAGGGAGTAGGCTCAGATGCCATTAACTGATTTGCGCCGATCCGACTCTTAACATAATACCCCATGACGTAGGGGAACTGTGGGTAAAATGAACAGGTTTGTGTTTTACGGTAATACTGCTATAAATCTATGCAAAATATAGTACCATCCTTAATCCTCAGACTAAGGAACTATTTCGACAACTCTAGCGCGATCTAAAACTGTCAAAAGCTGAAAAAGTAAACAAAAACAAAGTACGCCTCTCCGTTTTCTCATATGATGTAAATTTTCACTCGTGGAATTTAAGGTTTTGATGACTAAAATCATCAAAAATCTATTGAACTGCGTAGCAAACCATATCTTTAAAATATTTATGATAAGTAGACGGAAATTGAAAGTTTTTTATCTTCTAAATTCTTAGAACAAATGCTTTGAATATGTTGATTCTTTGGGGGTGAAATGAACCACTCGAGATGGGGGTAATATGAACACCTTGCCAGGGCGAATACTACCGGATTTTTTTTCAGATGCCGAGAGTTTTCCGGAGAAAATACAAAGACAGACATGGACAGCCATCCAAATGGTCGTGCTTAAACGTTCCATCGATTCCGGATTGTCTGTGAAATATGCATTGATCATATACCAGATGCCGCGAATCATACCGCCACCCGTTCAATTTGAATGGTGTTCATTTTACCCCCACTACAAGTTCATTTTACTCCCAGGATATGTTCATGTTACCCCCATTGTATGTTCATTTTACCCCCAAGTATATGTTCATATTACCCCCGTCACATGTTCATTTTACCCACATGTTTGGAACTTTGACTCTGTGGAAAGAAATTTTCAAAATTATAAGAATGTTGATAAAATTCTATTTCCATCACAATATTTCAACTTGTTACATTGCATAAACATCCTTCTTCAATTCTGAGCAATTGAAAAATAATCTGAGAGCTTCATACGCAAGAAAACAAGAAAATTGCTTAGGGTGTTCATTTTACCCCCAGTTCCCTTACTTTGTTAAGTGCAAAAGCAATATCAGCAAAGGCTTGAAAACTAGTCTACTGAAATTACGACAATCAGTCCTATCTGCAAACCAGCACTACGAGAAAGCCAAGGCACAACTTGACAAGGTAGAAGGCAAAAGAGACACTAAATCGTGCCAACCTGAAATATTTTCCTTCGCAGGCACCGCAAATATTTCTGATGATACCGTAAACCGGGGGCAAATTGATCACTATTTCACAACTTTTTGTTGTGTTATGGTTTGGAATTCAAATATTGTCAAATAATCGATTTTTTATGAAATAAAATTTGACATTCCATAAAATTAGTTTTAATATCAAAAATTGAAAATGACACATTGGGGTGAAATCACTATATACTAGAGCATATTTAAGAATGTAAAATTTCCCTATCTACTAAATTTGGGTCTCCTGAATCTGAAAATGATGTCAAAATTCTTACAACTCGTGTATGTAACCATTTTATTGCAAAATTAAACTTTGTAAATCTGCATAATACGCCTAAATGTATGCAATTTCCCATGAAATAAGCAAGTTATTCAACAATAAACGGTTTTATGAGCAAAAAACTATTCCTTTAATGCTGTGTGATAACAAAAATAGGTTTAGCGGTTCACACTGAAGCTTACACAACATTTTTAACACTCAAAGTTTGCATGCAGGCTTAGCACCAGCGGATTGTTTAGTATCGACATTTCCAACAGTATTGCTAACACCTTCAAAAACTCTGAATATTTTTATGCAAAATTGACCTTAATAAAAATGAAACATTTTGAAATCATCATTAGACATCTATAAACTAGAAAACATGGAATGTCTGTGATGCCAACGAAGTATTAAGCATCTTTGAACGGAAATGCTATTTGGTACCGATCTGATCAAATTCACCCCAGTGATCAATTTGCCCCCGGATTACGGTACTATGGGGCTCTGCACAAAAATCTTTCGCTCTCTTTCACTCCTCCACAAAATGTGTAAACAACAAGGCCAGTAAAAGTCAAAATCCCATGCAAAATCAAAACAGTGCAGAGCCCCATTCGATACGCGATGCAAAAGAGGAGTCCTTCCGAGGATGAGTTGGTGGCGAAAAGACGCATGGTTGCTTAGTGAAAAAAAGACCAACGCGGCCGCCCTTCAGAGTAGAAAATCCAGCACGAGCCAAGCTCCGCGATCAAGAGGACATAGCAACAGTGGAGAGGCCGTACCAGGCAGTGCATCCACAGAAACCACGGGCGCAAGGCAACAGCAACCAGTGGATATGAGTTGGAAATAAGAAACAACAGAGAAAACCGAAAACGTAGTCCAAGGAGAATGCTAAACTGAAAACAGCGAAACGTAGGAATTTAGACGAGGCCCTCGTTATCAAAACGGAGGAAGCGAAATACGCCGAGGTTCTGTAGGCGATACGAAGCACGGAGAAGTTATCGTCATTGGGCGTAGATATGCGGAACATGAGGCGGACTAGGATTGGTGAAATGATCTTAGTCTTAAAAAAGGACGCCAAGCAAAAGGGGGCATTCTATAAGCAACTGGCACAAGTAGTACTTGGCGACGAGGTTGACGTAAGATCCCTGGCTGCAGAACAGTAAAAATTTGGATGAGGTCACCGATGCAGCGGAGGTCTCGGTTGCCCTCAAATAGCAGTGTGACATTGACGTAGCCAGTAAGGACATCCACCTTAGAAAAAGCTCGCAGGGCGCCCAGGTGGCGGTGATCAGGCAGCCGATTGCAGAGACCAAAAAAGCGAAGAACTTGGACATACTCAAGGTAGTCTGGTTGGTATGCCGGTTGAGCATACAACAGCATCCTGAAGTTTGCTCAAGTATTTCGGGAAGGGCCATAAGTCGTGGAATTGCAATGGTCCCGACAGAAGAAAGATGTGCAGGAAATACGGCACTGAATGCCATAGAGCAAGCTATTGTAGGCAAATCGTTAACCTTTCAGTCGTCGCGCGGATTGCCACCGTCAGAACTACCACGCTGCTGTTGTGAACAAAAAGCGAGGTTTTTCCAACAGTGTTGTACAAAATACAACAGCGCGACGACTGAAGTGTTAAGTACCTAATATATGTCGACAGAACAGATTAGTTTATTAGTTTAAATCGAAGTAACACAGTTAAATTTAAATTCGATCATCAATCGATTCGCTATAGTATAATACCAGGCGATCGGAGGGCAGTGCATTGTAACTCGACCACAGCCCGAGGTTGGAAAGCAGCGCGCTTCGACGACGAAGTATTCACTGAAGCCTTGAGGCGCGAATGGAACACTCCTAGACCTAAACTACGAAGAGATAGTTTCTGTGATATCAAGAGCGTGTGATGCTTCCATGCCGAGAAAAACCCCTACTGGGGGTGCGAATCAATTGCAAATCTTTGAGCAATCTGCCTTCGAGCTAGACGAAGATTGCAACGCGCACGCACAGAAGCACAAAGAGAAGAACGCAGTGAAGCATTCAGAGAGGCAAAGTTAGCTCTCAAAAAGGAAATCAAAAGTCGAAAACGGGCATGCTTGATAGTCTATGCCAGAGTTCCAACTCGAGTCCATGGGATGACGCCCACAGAGTGGTAATGGCTAAGACCAAAGGTGCCATAGCGCCCCAAGAGAAGTCACCCGAGTTGCTGCGATCGATAATCGCATCATCCCACAAGCCCATGGCCCCCAGCGCCGTATGCGGCAGACAAAAAAGAAGAAGTGGCGAGGAACGAAGAGCTGGCAGAAGTCGTCAAATCATTCCCGTCGAACAAGGCATCGGGACCCTGGTCCCAAATGGTATCCCGAATTTTGCCTTAAAAGCGGCAGTGAATGCGAATCCAGACATGCTCAGAACCGCGATGCAACGCTGCATAGATCAAGGAACCTTTCCGGATGTACGGAAGCGACAGAAATTGGTGCTACTAACAAAGGCGGGGAAACCACCAAGTGACCCGTCGGCGTATAGACTGTCTACTGGATACAACGGGCAAGCTATTGGAGAGGTTGATCTTCAACAGGCTAGTACCGTATACGGCAGGTGCGGACGGCATGTTCAACAACCAGTTTGGAATCAGGAAAGGTAAATCTACTCTGGACGCCATTCAGTCGGTCGTTCAGACAGCTGAGGAGGCAATCGAGCATAAAAGGAGTGACATCCGTTACTGCTTGGTTATCATTCTGGATATGAAGAATGCGTTCAACAGCGTAAGCTGAGATGCGATAGCCCACGCACCACACCGCCTCAAGGTACCGGTACAATTGTGTAAACTTCTAGAAAGCTATTTTAATGGTAGGATTCTACTGTTCGACATAGAGGCGGGGCAGTAAAGCGTTTGTATTACCGTGGGAGTACCTCAAGGTTCAATCCTGGGCCCGATGTTATGGAATGCGATGTACGATGACGTACTGAGGCTGCCCCTTCCGACGGGTGTTAAGGTTGTTGGCTTCGCCGACGATATCACCCTAGTGGTCGATGGCGAATCGATGGAGGAAGTAGAGTTGACAGCAGCGCACTCTATTTCCTTAGCTGGTGGAGAATCAACTGTATGTTTTAGGTCTTTTTCCATAGTTGAGGAATGGATGAAGTCTAGGAAACTAGGACTGGTTTGTCACAAGACTGAGGGGGTGGTGGCCAACAAGTCCATTGCACCATAGAGTCCAAGCGATCCCTTAAGCATCTTGGGGTAATGATCGATGACAAGCTCAGCTTCGCTAGCCACGTTGAGTATGCCTGCAAAATGGCATCTTCGGCAATAGTGGCGCTTTCGAGGATGATGTCTAACAGCTCTGCTGTAATCGCTAGCAAACCCAAGCTCCTGGCAGGCGTGGCGCTATCCATACTAAGGTATGGAGAACAAATCTGACAAAAGCGCTTAGAACGAACAGAAACCTAAAGCGGTTGGAAAACACGAATATGATCATGTGCTAAAGAGTATCAAGTGCATACCGAATGGTATCTAAAGAGCCGTGCATCATAGCCGGGATGACGCCCACCGGGCTCATCATCAAGGAAGATGTTCAATGCTTCAACCAAAGAGGTACCAGAGAAGTCCGCAACGTGTGTGAAGAGGCAATGCTCAGAGGTTGCGGTAGATAGATCATTCGACTGTATCAGACTGATATAAAAGAAACTATGGGGAAGTGAACTTCCACATGATATAGTTTCTGTCAGGACGTGGTTGCTATAGGCAGTACCTGCCTAGCTTCGGGCACTCAAAAGCTCCTGCGTGCCCAATTGTGCGGGTGTGGAGGAAACAGCGGAACATGTCGTGTTCGATTACCCGTGTTTCATTGTTGTGAGAGATCGCATGCTCGCTACATGCGGAGGTGACACGTCCCCAGTAAAATAGAGAGAATGTGAGTGGATGCCGAGTGCTGGAATGCAGTAACTACGGCTGTCACTCACATAATGTTAGAATTGCCCGTCTTTGGTGCACCGACCAAGAGTCGGTTGCAGAGGATTAGCCCTGCCAAGGCTGGTCCCTTGTAACATTGTTTAAGTTGGCTAGGTAAAGCAGTTTTCCTAGGCTACTTCTGCTACATGTTTTTTTTATATAGAAGGGTATAAAAAGCTTAAAAAGCTTAGCCTGTTGTGTGTTGCATGGTGTTAGACTCACGTTAGGCGTGCTTGACCACTAAAAAACTTTCCCTACTGCTCCTTTGCCTTGATCTCCCCCGGAACTACATCAGGCAACTTCATCGGGGAGGGCTGTGCTCATGCACTTCGTTGTTGGAGCTTTATGTTGTTGAATTCTACAGTGTCTCTTCGACGACTCAAGCCGGTTATACGCTACGTACTACTCACTGTCCCCGGCGGTGGATCTATCCACTCGAAGAAGATTTCCTCGGCGGTTTAAGATCTCCCGATCCGATGCTATTCGGGCAGATACCGAGGTAGGTCCTGCTATTCCGGTGATGGGAAGCTTCCGGTTAACAGGCGCCCGACGATCATTCACCGGTGCATCAACGCGATCTACTCAACTAGTCCCCGATGTTGGACTTAGCCTCCTCCGAAGCTAGCCGGGCAGTTGCGAGGTCGATCCTGCGATTCCGGTGGAGGGGAACTTATGGTTCACAGGCGCCTCGACGACCATTTGCCGGTGCTGTTCCGGGAATTACTCAGCTAGACCCCAGCGGGGGACTCAGCCTACTCTGACTCGACGTTGGTCGGCCAAGTGCCAGGGTCGATTCTGCAATTCCGGTTGGAGGATGACTTCCCGGTTTGCAGGTGCGTTACTACGCTACGGCCGCTCTACTCGGTCTAATCCCCGAAGGATGATCTAGCCTACTTCGATCGCGACACGGAGCTCTCAAGTATTCACGCCATCTCTTTTGCATCAACGACTTAGGTAATTGGCGTTATCTCCTGTTCACCGAATTCCAAGTGCTTTCATGCTGGCACATGTTCTGCACGATGTTTGTCCGGATTTGAGACACTTGCGGATTTCTGACTCATCTCGCTTCGTATATCCTTGAATCGAGGTCGAATATAACATGCTCCGGGATCTCCCTCGATATTTAGACCAGACCGGACAATGTGGAGACTCTGCAGAAACTGGATCAGGAAAAAGTTAACTTCCCATGTTTTCTAGTCGTCCACACCACACGTTAGGAATGGGCCTGTGGACAAGCATGGGAAACAGTTCACTCGAATATTGCATTTCTCTCGCTCACTTCCACAACAGTCAAGAGCGAGATTGCCGTTTCTCCAACCAAGCGAGTGTTTCAAATTTCCAATGCACTTTCTTCTTGTTCGCCGAGCGACAAGTTAGACAAAAACGGCAACAGAATGATTCACTACCGACTCCTTGTGCCGGAGGCATCCGATTGCTGTAGCGAATGATTCTTTACATTCCGATTCCGCACGAAGTGGCATTCGTGTTTGAGAGCTGAGAGCGTTCACTGACTGGGAATACACAAGGCGAAATGATTCAGTGAACGCAAAATCTGTACATTTCTCAGAAAGCTTTCAGTGATTGAATGGCGAACGCGTTCTTTCGTCTCCCATTAAGAGCGGATAGGTTCTCTCTCCGCTCCGTATATCTTTTCATTTTTCGGTTTATCTCAAATCGTTTGCGATTCGTCGGGATTGCGCTTACCCTAGTAGTGGTTGGGCAGTCATTGAACATTCGGTGCAGCAGATCTTTGCAGATATTTTATCGGTAGCGTTCGGGTGAGTGAGTGAATTTTCCCATGCTTGCCTGTGGATCACCTTGCCTTTCTTCGGGTTATTCCACTCCCTGCTGCCACTTGGCCATTGCATCCAACTAATGGTAATTCCTTACATTCATAGTGTCCCTTTGCTGGTATCATGAAATGTCCTCTGCCAGAGTGATGCAGATGGGGATCATTCCTGTGATAACGCACACTGCCTCCGACGGTATTGTGCGGTAGGCACTCGCCACCCGTATAGCCATGAGCGGAACGTATCTGCCGAGCTTCTCTTGGTTACTTTTGATTCCCAACGCTGCAGCCCCAAGCCGGGACTCCGTACCTCAGTATGGATGATATACGGTCGCCAGAAGACGCTTCTAGGTCTTCCAATGTTAGGCATGATCCTAGCTACAGTGTTGGCTGCTTTCGCTGCCTTTTCACAGTATAGTCTACATGGCTGTTGAAGTTTAGCATGTCGTCGAACATTACTCCAAGGTGCTTTAAGAGCGTTTCGATGGGATTGCGTGTCCTCCGACGTTGATCTCGAGCTACTGAACCGCCTTGTAGTTGCTGACCAGCACCCCCTCCGTTTTGTGATGAGCCAACTGCAGCTTGACTCAGTCATCCACGATTCAATGGTGTCTAGCGATTCCACCGTCAGCATCTCCGCCTCCTCACCACCATCTGCCACCATCTGCCACCATCTGCCACCAGTCTCGCCAGTTATCGCAAGAACGACGTCATCTGCAAACCTCGCGATCTCGACTCCAATTCAGCAGAGACAGTATAGCACTCCATCGTACATCATGTTCCACAGTGTTGACCAAGTACTACTTTGGAGAAATTTTGAAAAATGTTCCAAACACGTTAGTACTTGAATGTAAGTACAAAACTTATAATCCCATGGTGAAAACTAATTCTTCAAACTATAATGAATAAATTTGCTGGAGAGAGAATTCAATCGGAAGGATAGGAGATAGATATTCATGAGTTTAGTACTATTATTAGCTTCATATGGGATTATAGCCCTGGAAACATCTACAAGAATTCTAAACAAAACTAGCTCAAAAGGGAGTTGTCTACAGCAATCATCCTCATTTAAGGCTGAATAATGAGATTTTTTTGGGATGAATAAGTTTGTACTTACATTTTAAGTACTAACGTGTTTGGAACATTTTTCAAAATTTGTCCATAGTAATTTCCATATGAACCTACATTATCTTTGGGCTACCTTTAAATCACTCCGAAAAAGCTGAAAATTTTACAGAACACTATTTTTTATGGTAAAAATAGTATGGAAGATATGGAAGATGGGATTTTCAAACATTTTTATATTTTGAACCATCCTAATGAGGGTCTTTGCGAGATTGATCCAAAAATTTAATCAAGAGGATTGTTTGGGGAAAATGGTATAGTTTGTTTTTGAAACATTTTTAAAAAACAACTAGAAAAGTTCTGTCTAACTGGCCGACTTAGAGACGTGTAATATTATTCTGTTCCATGTTTTTTCGCCTCATTGATTGACCCTCCTCGAATGTAATAGCGTACCGTTAAGTCACCAGCACCGTGCGGCCTCCATTCA
>NW_018736530.1:138743-163096 GCF_002204515.2 Aedes aegypti
AATCGACCACCTTGGGGCGCGTAAACAACTGCAATAGAACACGCCGTTGATTTTTGCTATCGCAAAACCGTCATTTGAGCTAGAGACTACTTCTTGGATTGGGTATCGTCCTGTCGTCCCTATAGCTGCTAGCTGTTGAGACCTATCCGCCACCCAGTTCCCGTTGTTGGCTGGTATGCGGTATGGGTCCGATAATAACACCACGTCAGTCTTGGTTTCCGAGACTGACTGCCAAAGCAGCTGCTGGGCTGCATCACAGTGGTTTAAATTTAACTGTGTTACTTCCGTTTTGGGCTGCTTTGATACTCCGCTTGTGCCCGGACATTTGGGTCCGCCCGTTAAGTGTCCGTTGTCTGCTCTGTCGACACATATTAGGCACTTAGCGATTTGCTTACAATCGCTTTGCCCTATGGCCTTCAGCGCCGCATTTTCTGCACATCTTACTTCTGTCGGGACCATTGCAATTCCACGACTTATGGCCCTTCCCGAAACACTTGAAGCAAACTTCAGGAGGCTGTTGTATGCTCAGCCGGCAAACCGACCAGCCTACCTTGAGTATGCCCAAGTTCTTCGCTTTGTTGGCCTCTGCGACCGGCAGCCTGATCGCCGCCACCTGGGTGCCCTGCGGGCCCTTTCTAAGGTGGATGGCCTTACTGGCTACGTCGATGTCACACTGCTCTTTGAGGGCAGCCCGAGACCTCCGCTGCATCGGTGACCTCATCCAGATTTTTACACTGGAGAGTCGCTTCAGCAGTAAGGGATCTTACATCAACCTCGTCACCAAGTACTTCTTGTGCCAGTTGCTTATAGACTGCACCCTTTTCCTTGGCGTCCTTCTTTAAGACTAGGATCATTTCACCAATCCTAGTTCGCCTTATGCTTCGCACGTCTGCGCCCAATGGCGATAGCTTCTCTGTGCTTCGCATCGCCTTCAGAACCTCGGCGTATTTTGCTTCCTCCGTTTTGATAACGAGGCTTCGCCTAAATTCCTACGTTTCGCTGTTTTCGGTTTAGCGCTCTCCTTGGGCTCCGTTTTCGGTTTCCTCTGTTTTTCTTATTTCCAACTCGTATCCACGGGTTGCTGTTGCCTTGCGCCCGTGGTTCCTGTGGATGCACTGCCTGGTTCCGGTTAACCCGTGGCTCCTTTTTCTTGGCTTTCTTGGCCTAGGATTGGTGTTGGCCCTCCTTTGTTGCCATGTCCTCTTGATCGCGGGGCTTGGCTCGTGCCAGCTTTTCCGCTTTGGAGGACGGCCGCGTAGGTCACTTTTCCCTTAGCAACCATACGTCTTTTCGCCACGTATTCATCCCCGGAAGCTTCCCTCTTCCGCATCGCGTATCGAATAATATCATCAGATATATTCGCGTTGCCTGTGAAGGAAAACACTTCGGTCTGACACGACCTAGTGTCTTTTTGGCCTTCTACCTTGCCCAGTTGTTCCTTGGCTTTCTCGTAGTCCTGCTTTGCAGCTAGGACTGATTGTCGCAATTTCAGTAGACTTGTTTTCAAGTCTTTGCTGATATTTGTTTTGCTTTTAACATATTCGATGATGACATCAAGTTGCTCAGCAGCTACCTGCATTTTAGGGAGGTACTCCCTAGTGCGATCCATGGCCTCGATTAGTCCCGGGCCATCGGTCACCACACATGTTGCACTGGAGCGGCCAGTGCCTGCCGTCGTCACAGTATCTAGGCTTTTGCCCACACTGTTTTCAATAAAGTTGGTCGCCTCCTTCCTTGGCGGGAACCTTAGCCGGTTACTGATAGGTCCAGAAGCCTCTCCTTCACATTCCGCTAGTTGTTTGTTTTGGTTGATCATCTCTTATGGGTCCCCCTAAGAGCCGCTATCCATCTCCGCTGGAATAGTCGCCTTTATAATCCCATGGTTATCTATGCAAGCAGGGAGGCCATGCTAGGGTTGACATAGTCCTTTATGGGGTACTATGTTCAGAGCCGGATCGGCGCAGGTCAGGTAATGGCATCTGAGCCTACTCCCGCCCAGTTGGAACAACCAGGCGACGGATTTGGAACGTACTCTAAGGCCTGCCACGGTTTTACGGGACGGGGGCAGCCTGCACCATTAACCCACTCGCCGTTTCGGGCCAGTGTCACCCGACCCTACTAAGGGAGTAGAATGTCGCCGCTGTCAGCCTCAAAGCATATTATCCAGTACATATACCGTTACTTGTCCTTTGTCGTGCGCTGCCAGTATACATAATTGGGGCCGTACTGGCGTTGGTCCCAATGTGCTCGAAGCACTCCTACTCGTAATTCCATGCCTTGTCCGTTTGTATCGCGACCAGTATGCCATAATCAGGATCTCACTGGTATCAATCCTGATGTGCCGGTTGGCACTCCTGTTAGTTTGGGCTAGGGTACTTTAAGCGGCACCGGTCGCTGTGACAGAGTTGCATTCGGATTTTTGTGGTTTTTATGAAGGTTCATCAGAGCCCACTGCGAACTTCACCACATCCTGGGCAACTCCCTAAGCCTGGGCAACTCCCTAAGCCTAAAACAGCTTAAACGGCTTAAACAGCTTAAAACAGCTTAAAACGGCTTAAAATAGCTTAAACGGCTTAAAACAGCTTAAAACGGTTTAAAACGGCTTAAAACAGCTTAAAACGGCTTAATACAGCTTAAAACGGCTTGAACAGCTTAAAACGGCTTAGAACGGCTTAAACCAGCTTAAAACGGCTTAAAACAGCTTAAAACGGCTAAAATGGCCTGAAACAGCTTATAACGGCTTCAAACAGCTTAAAACAGATTAAAAAAGCTTAAAACAGCTTAAAACGGCTTTAATCAGCTTAAAACGGCTTTAATCAGCTTAAAACGGCTAAAATGGCCTAAAACAGCTTAAAACGGTTAAAACGGCTTAAAATAGCTTTAAATGGCTTAAAACAGCTTAAAACAGCTCCAAAACGGTTTAAAACGGCTTAAACCAGCTTAAAACAGCTTAAAACGGCTTAATACAGCTTAAAACGGCTTGAACAGCTTAAAACGGCTTAGAACGGCTTAAAACAGCTTAAAAACGGCTTAAACAGCTTAAAACGGCTTAAAACGGCTTAAAACAGCTTAGAACGGCTTTAAACAGCTTAAAACAGCTTAAAACGGCTTAATACAGCTTAAAACGGCTTAAAACAGCTAAAACCAGCTTAAAAACGGCTTAAAACAGCTTAAAACGGCTAAAATGGCCTAAAACAGCTTATAACGGCTTAAACAGCTTAAAACAGATTAAAAACAGCTTAAATCAGTTAAAAACAGCTTAAAACGGCTAAAAACAGCCTAAACGGCTTAAAACAGCATAAAACGGCTTCGACAGCTTAAAACGGCTTAAAATAGTTTAAAACAGCTTAAAAAGGCTTGAAACAGCTTAAAACAGCTTAAAACGGCTTAAAACAGCTTAAAACGGCTTTAAAACAGCTTAAAATGGCCTTAAACAGCTTCAAACAGCTTCAAACAGCTTAAAACATCTTAAAACAGCTCAAACCAGCTTAAAACGGCTTAAAACAGCTTAAAACAGCTTAAAACAGCAAAAAAACGGCTTAAAACAGCTTAAAACGGCTAAAATGGCCTAAAACAGCTTAAAACGGCTTAAACAGCTTAAAACAGCTTAAAACGGCTTAAAATAGCTTAAAACGGCTCAAAACAGCTTAAACAGCTTAAAACGGCTTAAAATAGCTTAAAACAGCTTAAACAGCTTAAAACAGCTTAAATCAGTTAAAAACAGCTTAAATCAGTTAAAAACAGCTTAAAACGGCTAAAACCAGCCTAAACGGCTTAAAACAGCATGAAACGGCTTCAACAGCTTAAAACGGCTTAAAATAGTTTAAAACAGCTTAAAACAGCTTAAAACCGGCTTAATACAGCTTAAAACGGCTTAAACAGCTTAAAACGGCTTAAAACAGCTTTAAAACGGCTTTAAACAGCTTTAAACGGCTTAAAACAGCCTAAAACGGCTTAAAACAGCTTAAACCAGCTTAAAACGGCTTTAAAACGGCTTAAAACAGCTTAAAACGGCTAAAATGGCCTAAAACAGCTTTTAACGGCTTAAACAGCTTAAAACAGCTTAAAACAGATTAAAACAGCTTAAATCAGTTAAAAACAGCTTAAAACGGCTAAAAGCAGCCTACACGGCTTAAAACAGCATAATACGGCTTCGACTGCTTAAAACGGCTTAAAATAGTTTAAAACAGCTTAAAACGGCTTAAAACAGCTTAAAACGGCTAAAACAGCTTCAAAACGGCTTAAACAGCTTAAAACGGCTAAAATGGCCTTAAACAGCTTAAACAGCTTAAAACATCTTAAAACAGCTTAAACCAGCTTAAAACGGCTTAAACAGCTTAAAACAGCTTAAAACAGCTTAAAACAGCTTAAAACAGCTTAAAACAGCTTAAAACAGCTTAAAACGTCTTAAACAGCTTAAAACAGCTTAAAACAGCTTAAAACAGCTTAAAACGGCTTAAAACAGCTTGAAACAGCTTAACACAGCTTAAAACAGATTAAAACAGATTAAAACAGCTTAAAACGGCTTAAAACAGCTTAAAACGGCTTAAAACAGCTTAAAACAGCTTAAAACAGCTTAAAACAGATTAAAACAGCTTAAATCAGTTAAAAAACAGCTTAAAACGGCTTAAAACAGCTTAAAACGGCTTAAAACAGCTTGAAACGGCTTAAAACAGCTTAAAACGGCTTAAAACAGCTTAAAACGGCTAAAACAGCTCAAAACGGCTTAAAACAGCTTAAAACGGCTAAAATGGCCTTAAACAGCTTAAAACAGCTTAAAACGGCTTAAAACAGCTTGAAACGGCTCAAAACAGCTTAAAACAGCTTAAAACGGCTTAAAATAGCTTAAAACAGCTTAAAACAGCTTAAAACAGCTTAAATCAGTTAAAAACAGCTTAAATCAGTTAAAAACAGCTTAAAACGGCTAAAACCAGCCTAAACGGCTTAAAACAGCATGAAACGGCTTCAACAGCTTAAAACGGCTTAAAATAGTTTAAAACAGCTTAAAACAGCTTAAACCGGCTTAATACAGCTTAAAACGGCCTTAAACAGCTTAAAACGGCTTAAAACAGCTTAAAACGGCTTTAAACAGCTTTAAACGGCTTAAAACAGCCTAAAACGGCTTAAAACAGCTTAAACCAGCTTAAAACGGCTTAAAACGGCTTAAAACAGCTTAAAACGGCTAAAATGGCATAAAACAGCTTTTAACGGCTTAAACAGCTTAAAACAGCTTAAAACAGATTAAAACAGCTTAAATCAGTTAAAAAACAGCTTAAAACGGCTTAAAACAGCCTACACGGCTTAAAACAGCATAATACGGCTTCGACAGCTTTAAAACGGCTTAAAATAGTTTTAAAAACAGCTTAAAACGGCTTAAAACAGCTTAAAACGGCTAAAAACAGCTCAAAATGGCTTAAAACAGCTTAAAACGGCTAAAATGGCCTTAAACAGCTTAAAACTGCTTAAAACATCTTAAAACAGATTAAAACGGCTTAAAACATCTTTAAAACAGCTTAAACCAGCTTAAAACGGCTTAAAACGTCTTAAACAGCTTAAAACAGCTTAAAACAGCTTAAAACGGCTTAAAACAGCTTGAAACGGCTTAAAACAGCTTAAAACGGCTTAAAACAGCTTAAAACGGCTTTAAAACAGCTTAAAACAGCTTAAATCAGCTTAAAACAGCTTAAAACAGCTTAAAACAGCTTAAAACGGCTTAAAACAGCTTAAAACGGCTTAAAACGGCTTAAAACAGCTTAAAACGGGTTAAAACAGCTTAAAACAGCTTAAAACGGGTTAAAACAGCTTAAAACAGCTTAAACCAGCTTAAAACGACTGAAAACGGCTTAAAACGGCTTAAAACAGCTTAAAACGGCTTAAAACGGCTTAAAACAGCTTGAAACGGGTTAAAACAGCTTAAAACAGCTTAAAACAGCTTAAAACGGGTTAAAACAGCTTTAAAACGGCTGAAAACAGCTTGAAACGGCTTAAAACAGCTTTAAAACGGCTTAAAACGGCTTAAAACGGCTTAAAACAGCTTAAAACGGTTTTAAACAGCTTGAAACGGCTTAAAACAGCTTAAAACGGCTTAAAACAGCTTGAAACGGCTTAAAACAGCTTAAAACAGCTTAAAACAGCTTAAAACAGCTTAAAACAGCTTAAAACAGCTTAAAACGGCTTAAAACGGGTTGAAACGGCTTAAAACGGCTTAAACAGCCTAAAACGACTTAAAACAGCTTGAAACGGCTTAAAACAGCTTGAAACGGCTTAAAACGGCTTAAAACGGGTTAAAACAGCTTAAAACAGCTTAAAACAGCTTAAAACGGCTTAAAAAAAGCTTAAAACAGCTTAAAACGGCTTTAAAACAGCCTAAAACGGCTTAAAGCAGCTTAAAACGGGTTAAAACAGCTTAAAACAGCTTTAAACAGCTTAAAACGGGTTAAAACAGCTTAAAACAGCTTTAACCAGCTTAAAACTACTTAAAACGGCTTAAAACGGCTTAAAACAGCTTAAAACGGCTTAAACAGCTTAAAACGGCTTTAAAACAGCTTAAAACAGCTTGAAACAGCTTAAAACGGCTTAAAAAAGCTTAAAACAGCTTAAAACGGGTTAAAACAGCTTAAAACAGCTTGAACCAGCTTTAAAAACGGCTTAAAGCTACTTAAAACGGCTTAAAACGGCTTTAAACGGCTTTAAAGCAGCTAAAAACGGGTTTAAAACAGCTTAAAACAGCTTAAAACAGTTTAAAACAGCTTAAAACAGCTTAAAAACGGCTTAAAACAGCTAAAAACAGCTTAAAACGGGTTAAAAAAGCTCAAAACAGGTTAAAACAGCTTTAAACAGCTTAAAACGGCTTAAAACAGCTTAAAACAGCTTAAAACAGCTTAAAACGGGTTAAAACAGCTTAAAACAGCTTAAACCATCTTAAATCGGCTTAAAACGGCTTATAACGGCTAAAAACAGCTGAAAACGCCTTAATAAAGCTTAAAACGGCTTAAAACAGCTTACAACAGCTTAACACGGCTTAAAACAGCTTCAAACGGCTTAAAACAGCTTAAAACGGGTTAAAACAGCTTAAAACAGCTTAAACCAGCTTAAAACGGCTTTAAAACGGATTAAAACAGCTCAAAACAGCTGAAAACGCCTTAATAAAGCTTAAAACGGCTTAAAACAGCTTGAAATGGCTTAAAACAGCTTAAAACGGCTTAAAACGGCTTAAAACGGCTTTCAAACGGGTTAAAAACAGCTTTGAAACGGCTTAAAACAGCTTAAAACGGCTTAAAACAGCTTGAAACGGCTTAAAACAGCTTAAAACAGCTTAAAACGGGTTAAAACAGTTTTAAAACGGCTTAAAACAGCTTAAACCAGCTTAAAACAGCTTAAAACGGGTTAAAACAGCTTAAAACAGCTTAAAACGGCTTAAAACGGCTTAAAACGGCTTAAAACAGCTAAAAACAGCTTAAAACGGGTTAAAAAAGCTCAAAACGGGTTAAAACAGCTTAAAACAGCTTAAAACGGCTTAAAACGGCTTAAAACAGCTTAAAACAGCTTAAAACAGCTTAAAACAGCTTAAAAACAGCTTAAAACGGCTTAAAACGGCTTAAAACAGCTAAAAACAGCTTAAAACGGGTTAAAAAAGCTCAAAACGGGTTTAAAACAGCTTAAAACAGCTTAAAACGGCTTAAAAACAGCTTCAAACGGCTTAAAACAGCTTAAAACGGGTTAAAACAGCTTAAAACAGCTTAAAACGGGTTAAAATAGCTTAAAACAGCTTAAAACAGCTTAAACCAGCTTTAAACGGCTTAAAACGGCTTAAAACAGCTTAAAACGGCTTAAAACAGCTAAAAATATAAAGTGTAGAACTAGCCCTCGTGCGTTAAAATACACTCAAATAAAGATTTAAAAAAAAAAAAAAAAAAAAAAGCTAAAAATAGCTTAAAACAGCTTAAAACGGGTTGAAACAGCTTAAAACAGCTTAAACGGGTTGAAACAGCTTAAAACAGCTTAAAACGGCTTAAAACAGCTTAAAACAGCTTAAAACAGCTTTAAAACAGCTTAAAACAGCTTAAAACAGCTTAAAACAGCTTAAAACAGCTTAAAACAGCTTAAAACGGCTTAAAAACAGCTTATAACGGCTTAAAACGGCTTAAAACAGCTTAAAACGGGGTTAAACAGCTGAAAACAGCTGAAAACGGCTTAAACAGCTTAAAACAGCTTAAAACAGCTTAAAACAGCTTAAAACAGCTTAAAAAAGCTTAAACAGCTGAAAACAGCTGAAAACGGCTTAAACAGCTTAAAACAGCTTTAAAACAGCTTAAAAAAGCTTAAACCAGCTTAAAACAGCTTAAAACAGCTTAAAACGGCTTAAAACAGCTTAAAACAGCTTAAAACGGGTTAAAATAGCTTAAAACAGCTTAAACCAGCTTAAAACGGCTTTAAAACGGCTAAAACGACTTTAAACAGCTTAAAACGGCATAAAACAGCTAAAAATAGCTTAAAACAGCTTAAAACGGGTTAAAACAGCTTAAAACAGCTTAAAGCGGCCTAAAAAAGCTTAAACCAGCTTAAAACAGCTTAAAGCAGCTTAAAACAGCTTAAAACAGCTTAAAACGGCTTAAAATAGTTAAAACAGCTTAAAACGGGTCAAAACAGCTTAAAACAAAATAAAAACAGCTTAAAACGGCTTAAAACGGCTTAAAACAGCTTAAACCAGCTTTAAAACGGCTTAAAACGGCTTTAAAACGGCTTAGAACAGCTAAAACGGCATAAAACAGCTAAAAATAGCTTAAAACAGCTTAAAACGGGTTTAAAACAGCTTAAACCAGCTTAAAACGGCTTAAAACGGCTTAAAACGGCTTAAAATAGTTAAAACAGCTTAAAACGGGTCAAAACAGCTTAAAACAAGTTAAAACAGCTTAAAACAGCTTAAAACGGCTTTAAAACAGCTTAATCCAGCTTAAAACGGCTTTAAAACGGCTTAAAACAGCTTAAAACGGCATAAAACAGCTAAAAATAGCTTAAAACGGGTTTAAAACAGCTTAAAACAGCTTAAAGCGGCCTAAAAAAGCTTAAACCAGCTTAAAAACAGCTTAAAGCAGCTTAAAACAGCTTAAAACAGCTTAAAACGGCTTAAAATAGTTTAAAACAGCTTAAAACTGGTCAAAACAGCTTAAAACAAGTTAAAACAGCTTAAAACAGCTTAAAACGGCTTAAAAACAGCTTAAACCAGCTTAAAACGGCTTAAAACGGCTTAAAACGGCTTAGAACAGCTTAAAACGGCATAAAAACAGCTAAAAATAGCTTAAAACAGCTTAAAACGGGTTAAAACAGGTTAAAACAGCTTAAAGCGGCCTAAAAAAGCTTAAACCAGCTTTAAACGGCTTAAAACAGCTTAAAACGGCTTGAAAAAAAGTTTAAACAGCTTAAAACGGGTCAAAACAGCTTAAAACAAGTTAAAACAGCTTAAAACGGCTTAAAACGGCTTAAAACAGCTTGAAACGGCTTAAAACAGCTTAAAACGGCTTAAAACAGCTTAAAACAGCTTCAAACAGCTTAAAACAGCTTAAAACAGCTTAAAACAGCTTAAAACAGCTTAAAACGTGTTAAACAGCTGAAAACAGCTGAAAACGGCTCAAACAGCTTAAAACAGCTTAAAACAGCTTAAAACAGCTTAAAACTGCTTAAAACAGCTTAAAACGGGTTAAACAGCTGAAAAACAGCTGAAAACGGCTTAAACAGCTTAAAACAGCTTAAAACAGCTTTAAAAAGCTTAAACAGCTGAAAACAGCTGAAAACGGCTTAAACAGCTTAAAACAGCTTAAAACAGCTTAAAACAGCTTAAAAAAGCTTAAACCAGCTTAAAACGGCTGAAAACAGCTTAAAACAGCTTAAAACGTTAAAACAGCTTAAAACAGCTTAAAACGGGTTAAAATAGCTTAAAACAGCTAAAAACGGCTTAAAACGGCTTTAAAACGGCATAAAACAGCTTAAAACAGCTTAAAACAGCTTTAAACGGGTTAAAACAGCTTTAAAACAGCTTTAAAGCGGCCTAAAAAAGTTTAAAACAGCTTAAAACAGCTTAAAACAGCTTAAAACGGCTTAAAAAAGTTAAAAACAGCTTAAAACACCTTAAACCAGCTTAAAACGGCTTAAAACTACTTAAAACGGCTTAAATCAGCTTAAAACGGCTTAAAACAGCTTAAAACAGCTTAAAACAGCTTAAACCAGCTGAAAACGGCTTAAAACAGCTTAAAACAGCTTAAAACAGCTTAAAACAGCTTAAAACGGCTTAAAAAAGTTTTAAAACAGCTTAAAACGGCTTAAAACAGCTTAAAACGGCTTAAAACAGCTTAAAACAGCTTAAAACGGCTTAAAAGAGCTTAAAACAGCTTGAAACGGCTTAAAACGGCTTAAAACAGCTTAAAACGGCTTAAAACAGCTTGAAACGGCTTAAAACGGGTTAAAATAGCTTAAAACAGCTTAAAAAAGCTTAAACCAGCATAAAAAAGCTTAAACCAGCTTAAAACAGCTTAAAACGGGTTAACCAGCTTAAAACAGCTTAAAACGGGTTAAAACAGCTCAAAACAGCTTAAAACAGCTTAAAACGGCTTTAAACGGCTTAAAACAGCTTAAAACGGCTTAAAACAGCTTAAAACGACTTAAAACAGCTTAAACAGCTTAAAACAGCTTAAAACAGCTTAAAACAGCTTAAAACAGCTTAAAACAGCTTAAAACAGCTTAAAAGTTAAACAGCTAAAAACAGCTTAAAACGGCTTAAAACAGCTTTAAAACGGCTTAAAACGGCTTAAAAACAGCTTAAAACGGGTTAAACAGCTGAAAACAGCTGAAAACGGCTTAAAACAGCTTAAACCAGCTTAAAACGGCTTAAAACGGCTTAAAACGGCTTAAAATAGTTAAAACAGCTTAAAACGGGTTAAAACAGCTCAAAACAGCTTAAAACAGCTTAAAACGGCTTTAAACAGCTTAAAACAGCTTAAAACAGCTTAAAAAAGCTTAAATCAGCTTAAAACGGCTGGAAACAGCTTAAAAAAGCTTAAAACAGCTTAAAACGGCATAAAACAGTTTAAAACAGCTTAAAAACGGGTTAAAATAGCCTAAAACAGCTTAAACCAGCTTTAAAACGGCTTAAAACGGCTTAAAACAGCTTAAAAAGGCTTAAAACAGCTAAAAATAGCTTAAAACAGCTTAAAACGGGTTAAAACAGCTTAAAACAGCTTAAAGCGGCCTAAAAAAGCTTAAAACAGCTTAAAAACGGCTTAAAACAGCTTAAAACAGCTTAAAACAGCTTAAAACGGCTTAAAAAAGTTATAACAGCTTAAAACGGGTCAAAACAGCTTAAAACAAGTTAAAACAGCTTAAAACACCTTAAACCAGCTTAAAACGGCTTAAAACTACTTAAAACGGCTTTAAACGGCTTAAAACAGCTTAAAACGGCTTAAAACAGCTTAAAACAGCTTAAAAAGCTTAAACCAGCTTTAAAACGGCTTAAAACGGCTTAAAACAGCTTAAAACAGCTTAAAACAGCTTAAAACGGCTTTAAAAAAGCTAAAAACAGCTTAAAACGGCTATTACAGCTTAAAACGGCTTAAAACAGCTTAAAACAGCTTAAAACGGCTTAAAAGAGCTTAAAACAGCTTGAAACGGGTTAAAACAGCTTAAAACAGCTTAAAATGGCCTAAAACGGCTTAAAACAGCTTAAAACAGCTTAAAACGGCTTAAAACAGCTTAAAACAGCTCAAACGACTAATAACAGCTTATAGAGGCTTAAAACGGCATAAATGGCTTAAAACAGCTTAAACAGCTTAAAACGGCTCAAAACGACTTGAAACAGCTGAGGGATTCCACGGAGGCATGCATGTCGATTCTGATCGACCATTTCAAAAATATCTGAAACTTTGCATAGTTTTTCAGTTCCATCTAAATCGTCATCTTCCGATATCAAATCTTCAAGTTGAGTCACGACTATTTTTCCAAAAGGGTGTATGTGAAAATGGTTCAAAAATATTCAAAAAGCTGCACAGCAAAAACGGTTCGTTCGATTGTTAGACAACTAAAGAAACAAAGTTAGACAACTAAATAAAAATTCCAAAAAAATACACACAGTAAAAAAAAATTTTTTTTGCATTAAAAAACATCATTTTTGTCACAAAAACTCAAAGATCTCAAAACCCTATCGGAATACCAACGTAATTTTTTGAGGGAAAACGGTCCATTATATTAGCTATCTACCATAAAAATTTGGTGATGGTAAGCCAATAAACAAAAAAGTTATGACATTTCAAATATTTCACAAATTTGACACTTAGTGAAAAATTTTTTTTTTTCATTGTTAATTTTTTAGGACAGCAGCTGCTGCTGAAAAAAACGGCTTTAAACAGCTTAAAACGGCTTAAAACAGCTTAAAACGGGTTAAACAGCTGAAAACAGCTGAAAACGGCTTAAACAGCTTAAAACAGCTTAAAACAGCTTTAAAAAGCTTAAACAGCTGAACACAGCTGAAAACGGCTTAAACAGCTTAAAAAAGCTTAAACCAGCTTAAAACGGCTGAAAACAGCTTAAAACAGCTTAAAACAGCTTAAAACGGCTTAAAACAGCTTAAAACAGCTTAAAACGGGTTAAAATAGCTTAAAACAGCTTAAAACGGCTTAAAACGGCTTAAAACAGCTTAAAACGGCATAAAACAGCTAAAAATAGCTTAAAACAGCTTAAAACGGGTTAAAACAGCTTAAAACAGCTTAAAGCGGCCTAAACAAGCTTAAAACAGCTTAAAACAGCTTAAAACAGCTTAAAACGGCTTAAAAAAGTTAAAACAGCTTACAACGGGTCAAAACAGCCTAAAACAAGTTAAAACAGCTTAAAACACCTTAAACCAGCTTAAAACGGCTTAAAACTACTTAAAACGGCTTTAAACAGCTTTAAACGGCTTAAAACAGCTTAAAACAGCTTAAAACAGCTTAAACCAGCTTAAAACGGCTTAAAACGGCTCAAAACAGCTTAAAACAGCTTAAAACAGCTTAAAACAGCTTAAAACGGCTTAAAAAAGTTTAAAACAGCTTAAAACGGCTTAAAACAGCTTAAATTCGGCTTAAAACAGCTTAAAACGGCTTAAAACAGCTTAAAACAGCTTAAAACAGCTTAAAACAGCTTAAAACGGCTTAAAACGGCTTAAAACAGCTTAAAACGGGTTAAACAGCTGAAAACAGCTGAAAACGGCTTAAACAGCTGAAAACAGCTGAAAACGGCTTAAACAGCTTAAAACAGCTTAAAAAAGCTTAAACAGCTGAAAACGGCTTTAACAGCTGAAATCAGCTTAAAACAGCTTAAAAAAGCTTAAAACAGCTTAAAACGGCTGAAAACAGCTTAAAACAGCTTAAAACAGCTTAAAACGGCTTAAAACAGTTTAAAACAGCTTAAAACGGGTTTAAAATAGCTTAAAACAGCTTAAACCAGCTTAAAACGGCTTAAAACGGCTTAAAACGGCTTAAAACAGCTTAAAACGGCTTAAAACAGCTAAAAATAGCTTAAAACAGCTTAAAACGGGTTAAAACAGCTTAAAACAGCTTAAAGCGGCCTTAAAAAGCTTAAAACAGCTTAAAACGGCTTAAAACGGTTTAAAAAAGTTAAAACAGCTTAAAACGGGTCAAAACAGCTTAAAACAAGTTAGAACAGCTTAAAATACATTAAACCAGCTTAAAACGGCTTAAAACTACTTAAAACGGCTTAAAACGGCTTAAAACAGCTTAATACGGCTTAAAACAGCTTAAAACAGCTTAAAAAAGCTTAAACCAGCTTAAAACGGCTTAAAACGGCTTAAAACAGCTTGAAACGGCTTAAAACAGCTTAAAACGGCTTAAAACAGCTTAAAACAGCTTAAAACAGCTTAAAACAGCTTAAAACAGCTTAAAACAGCTTAAAACAGCTTAAAACAGCTTAAAACAGCTTAAAACAGCTTAAAACGGCTTAAAAGAGCTTAAAACAGCTTGAAACGGCTTAAAACGGCTTAAAACAGCTTAAAACGGGTTAAAACGGCTTAAAACAGCTTAAAACGGGTTAAACAGCTGAAAACAGCTGAAAACGGCTTAAACAGCTTAAAACAGCTTAAAACAGCTTAAAAAAGCTTAAATCAGCTTAAAACGGCTGAAAACAGCTTAAAACAGCTTAAAACAGCTTAAAAAAGCTTAAATCAGCTTAAAACAGCTTAAAACAGCTTAAAACGGGTTAAACAGCTGAAAACAGCTTAAAACAGCTTAAAACAGCTTAAAACGGCTTAAAACAGCTTAAAACAGCTTAAAACAGCTTAAAACAGCTTAAAACAGCTTAAAACGGCTTAAAACAGCTTAAAACGGCTTTAAAACGGCTTAAAA
This sequence comes from Aedes aegypti, assembly GCF_002204515.2. Taxonomy (NCBI): domain Eukaryota; kingdom Metazoa; phylum Arthropoda; class Insecta; order Diptera; family Culicidae; genus Aedes; species Aedes aegypti. The sequence goes on from NW_018736530.1 coordinate 153,125, forward strand.
CAGCTTAAAACGGGTTAAACAGCTGAAAACAGCTGAAAACGGCTTAAACAGCTTAAAACAGCTTAAAAAAGCTTAAACAGCTGAAAACGGCTTTAACAGCTTAAATCAGCTTAAAACAGCTTAAAAAAGCTTAAAACAGCTTAAAACGGCTGAAAACAGCTTAAAACAGCTTAAAACAGCTTAAAACGGCTTTAAAACAGTTTAAAACAGCTTAAAACGGGTTAAAATAGCTTAAAACAGCTTAAACCAGCTTAAAACGGCTTAAAACGGCTTAAAACGGCTTAAAACAGCTTAAAACGGCTTAAAACAGCTTAAAACGGCTTAAAACAGCTAAAAATAGCTTAAAACAGCTTAAAACGGGTTAAAACAGCTTAAAACAGCTTAAAGCGGCCTTAAAAAGCTTAAAACAGCTTAAAACGGCTTAAAACGGTTTAAAAAAGTTAAAACAGCTTAAAACGGGTCAAAACAGCTTAAAACAGCTTAAAACAGCTTAAAAAAGCTTAAATCAGCTTAAAACGGCTGAAAACAGCTTAAAACAGCTTAAAACAGCTTAAAACGGCATAAAACAGTTTAAAACAGCTTAAAACGGGTTAAAATAGCTTAAAACAGCTTAAACCAGCTTAAAACGGCTTTAAAACGGCTTAAAACGGCTTAAAACAGCTTAAAACGGCATAAAACAGCTAAAAATAGCTTAAAACAGCTTAAAACGGGTTAAAACAGCTTAAAACAGCTTAAAGCGGCCTAAAAAAGCTTAAAACAGCTTAAAACAGCTTAAAACAGCTTAAAACGGCTTAAAAAAGTTAAAACAGCTTAAAACGGGTCAAAACAGCTTAAAACAAGTTAAAACAGCTTAAAACACCTTAAACCAGCTTAAAACGGCTTAAAACTACTTAAAACGGCTTAAAACGGCTTAAAACAGTTTAAAACGGCTTAAAACAGCTTAAAACAGCTTAAAAAAGCTTAAACCAGCTTAAAACGGCTTAAAACGGCTTAAAACAGCTTAAAACAGCTTAAAACGGTTTAAAAAAAGCTTAAAACAGCTTAAAACGGCTTATAACAGCTTAAAACGGCTTAAAACAGCTTAAAACAGCTTGAAACGGCTTAAAAGAGCTTAAAACAGCTTGAAACGGGTTAAAACAGCTTAAAACAGCTTAAAATGGCCTAAAACGGCTTAAAACAGCTTAAAACAGCTTAAAACGGCTTAAAACAGCTTAAAACAGCTCAAACGACTTAGAACAGCTTATAGAGGCTTAAAACGGCATAAATGGCTTAAAACAGCTTAAACAGCTTAAAACGGCTCAAAACGACTTGAAACAGCTGAGGGATTCCACGGAGGCATGCAAGTCGATTCTGATCGACCATTTCAAAAATATCTGAAACTTTGCATAGTTTTTCAGTTCCATCTAAATCGTCATCTTCCGATATCAAATCTTCAAGTTGAGTCACGACTATTTTTTCAAAAGGGTGTATGTGAAAATGGTTCAAAAATATATAAAAAGCTGCACAGCAAAAACGGTTCGTTCGATTGTTAGACAACTAAAGAAACAAAGTTAGACAACTAAATAAAGATTCCAAAAAAATACACACAGTAAAAAAAAATTTTTTTTGCATTAAAAAACATCAGTTTTGTCACAAAAACTCAAAGATCTCAAAACCCTATCGGAATACCAACGTAATTTTTTGAGGGAAAACGGTCCATTATATTAGCTATCTACCATAAAAATTTGGTGATGGTAAGCCAATAAACAAAAAAGTTATGACATTTCAAATATTTCACAAATTTGACACTTAGTGAAAAATTTTTTTTTTCATTGTTAATTTTTTTTAGGACCGCAGTTTGTTGCTGAATTTTTTGTTAAGGGTACCACATGAGGTTAACAAGTTGTTTTCATGATATTTTATTTAATTATTCATAACTATTATAGCATCTATTAGAAAGTTAGACGCGATCCAGTGTTGTGATCTAAAGTCTTGATAGTGTCATATTTTTTATTGTACGTAACTGAAGAAAAATTCTCTCAATAGTGTTGAAACCTTTTGATAAAAGAAACCTATAAGAAATCTTATATTGAAGACAAAAGCTACAAAAAAAGTTTTCTATACAGGTATACGACTAGTTTACCTGCAAAAAGTTTACCTCGTAGAGAACAAGGCGGGTCTATACCCAGGTGATCTAGTATACGTAAAGCAGGTCGGTTTTCTCGGCGCTGGTTTTCTCCACAAAGTTAAAATCTGATTACACCTGGGTATAGACCCGCCTTGGTAGAGAATAGACTTTGTTAATCATATTTGGGAGAAAGCGAGTAACTTCAACAACATCAAAAACATGATAGGTACATACCATGAACATACTCACGAAAAAGCTAAAAATATACTACCACTATGGTTATAAAAGATTTAATTGTAAAATTTTTCTTCAGTCAAGCAAACGACACCAAACTAGTCAGTAAAAACTTAAAAGTGATTTTGTTTATTAAAATCTAACGAGCAACATGAGTAGTCGCTTTCTCAACTGTTGCAGGCCGTTTGCAGAAAAAAAAGTGTTTGAAAGAGCTACGAAATCTCACCGAAAGCACCACAGATAAACTGAAAGCGGCTGGTTATGCTCCAATGTCTACATTGAATACAAATTTACGCATTTGTACGTCCTGCCGTTTAAACGTTGACAAACGGGCAATCTGTACATCATCGGTGGATAAGGTTGCAGGAAGTTCGAAAACAACAACAACTGAGGAATTACTAGATGCACCGACAACAACTGAGGAGTTACCAGAAGTACCAAGTGTAGATAGTCTTGCCACGGTACCATCAGCGACATCTGTTTCAACAAATCAATCAGAAGATGAGTGCATCCAGAAGGTCAACATCGAACGCTTCAACGAAGGGATTGCTGGAATAAAAGTGACTCCGATTAAATGGACGAAGATGGGTTACGTCAATTATCCCGAGAAAAAATACCGTGAAATCAACGAAGCTATACGAATAAACCTCTTCAAATTAGGACCTGAGGATGTGGAAAATACTGACTACGATGAGGTAATTATGAATATGAAGGAAAGGTTCTCGAATCTAGCCACGACAAGGAAAGAAAAAATATTGATTTTGTCGATGCTGCCAAGCTCGTGGTCTATTCAAGACACCATTGATTGATGAGTTCAAAACCAATAGAAATACAGCAAAAGAGGCAAAACAATTCAAAAATAACTGTCTTACAACCAAAAATGCTAGGTCGAGTACTTCATTAACAGATGAGACAAAAGAAAAAATAATTCAATATTTTGAAGACGATGAAGTAAGTAGAGCTATGCCTGGCCAAAAAGATTATGTATCTGTAAAAAAAGATGGAAAGCGTCAAGCAATCCAAAAACGATTAATGATGACTACTTTGAAAGAAGCGTATACACGCTTCAAGGAAATTAACGAAAATATTAAGGTAGGTTTTTCCTCATTTGCAAGCCTTCGTCCAAGGCAATGCAAGCTTCTATCCAATTCAGGAACACATAATGTTTGTGTGTGCACAACACACGAAAATATTAACCTAATCTTACATAGTTTGAAAAGAATCAATTTATCAAAGGATATTAAAATGTTAACTGGTAGTCTTTTGTGTGAAAATACAACATCAAATTGCTATCTACGACCTTGTTCGGATTGTCCAGATTCTTCATCATTGGAAAATACTTTATTCGCTGAGTTTGAAGAAAATTATATTGATCAGTTATCATTTGAGCAATGGGTGACCACGGATAGGTGTGACCTAGAAACTATTGTAAAACCTGTAGATGAGTTTGTGTCATTTTTTTGCTTGAAATTAGAAAGTTTAATTCCTCACGACTTTATCAAAACAGAGCAATCCCGCTTTTTAAAAAATACGAAAAATACATTACAAGATGGTGAATTTTTAGTCATTTGTGATTTTTCTGAAAACTATAGCTTTGTATTGCAAGATGAAGTGCAGTCCCATCACTGGAACGTACAACAAGCTACAATTCATCCATTCGTTATTTATTTCAATGGAAGTACGCAAATTGAACATTTTAGTTTTATTGTAATTTCCGAAGATTTAAGACACGACTCAGTATCTGTAAATTTGTTCATTGCCAAAATGATTAACTTTTTACGCGTTGATAAGGATAAAGAACATTCCTTGCTTAGCGCTTGTACGAGTCGGTTGACTGATTCCCGGTCTCATCGCACGGCACTTTTGCAAAGTACTTTTTGACCTTTTTCCCCCACCGCCCGCGTGGGTTTTTGGTTCAGTAGTTTCGTAATAGTTCCAAGTACGACTAGTTTAGTGCAATATTTGTGCTTAGGCGATCGCGCTTTGCGAAGGAAGCGAACTAGTGTAACTAGTATCGTTCCACCGCAATAAAAAAGTCATCACAACCAGCTCTAAGTGATTGATTTTTTTCCCCCGCACCGAGAGCAACATCAAAGCAGAAGTCACTCTGCTACCTACGGTGCGTGAACGTTCTCCTGCTGTACATCGAACGTAAAAGGATAAGTATAAATTTGTATACCAATTCCATATCCATTGAATTGCTATCACATCTCCGAATAAACAGTGTTGAGGTCAAGCTTGTTTTCGCTTCTTTTCTGTCTCTCTCCCGGTTCGATTGTTTCGACCGAATAGGGGAGTAGGGTACAAAATAGTCCACTGATCGGTAAATTTTTTTTTCTTGATTTTTTTTTTTTTATTCTGCCCGTATAGGGGAGGTGTGTACATAGTAGCCCATTGATTAGTTAAGTTTTTTTTTCTTTTCACATTTTTTTTTGTTTTTTTTTTCATTTTACTTTTTTTTTGTTTTGTTTATTTGGTTGCGGTTGAAAGTTTTCCCGCATGGACGAATCGGATGGAGACAATACGCCTCCTAAAGATCTTGTTGCTAGAACGCGGTTTTATCAACCATCTTCGGCAGGGCCTTGGGTTGTCTATTTCCGGCGCAAAAGTAAGATTTTGAATGTGCTCTCGATCTCTCGAGAGCTGACGCGTAAATATCCTGGGACCGTTATTCATCAAGTAAAACAATCCAAGCTGCGTGTAACTGCACCTAGTTACAAAGCAGCAAATGAGATTGCTCAGCATGAGGCTTTTACTGTGGAATATTACGTCTACATTTCTGCACGAGAGGTAGAGGTGGAAGGGAAAATCGTTGACGCGAGTCTAACATGCGAAGACATAAAGACTGGCAAAGGCGTTTTTGATAACCGGTCAATTCCTGATGTGGCTATACTGGATTGCAAACAATTGCAATCAGTTTCCATGGAAGGAAATAAGAAAGTGTTTTCGCCGTCAGCCTCGTTTCGAGTGACTTTTCCTGGTTCCGTCCTCCCAAAATTTGTTTGCATTGATAGTGTTTTTTACCCAGTGCGCCTATATGTGCCGAAGGTATTTAATTGTACCAACTGCAAGCAGCTTGGTCATAGTGCTAGCTTTTGCGACAACAAGCCCCGTTGTGGCAAATGCAACCAAGCTCACTTAGAAGATGCTTGCACAAAGGAAGCTGAAAAATGCTGCTACTGTAGCAAGGATCTGCATGACTTGCAGAAATGCCCGGCATACAAAAGGCGCATTCGAAATGAGAGTCGCTCCATTGTGAAGCGCTCCAAGAAGACGTATGCGGATATGGTGAAATCTTTAAATCCGCCAGCAAAAGAGTCTTCATCAGCCATCCCAGTTGGTAACTCTTTTCAAGAGTTGTCTTCCGACGAAGCGTACGACGACGAAACCGATGGGGGGGATTCTTCGGAGGTACACGCACCCGGAAAAAGAAAGTCTCCATCTTCTCCGGGACTGCGCCGTAAGGTATTGAAATCTTCCCTCAAAAGTTTGCCTAGTTCCAAAGGAGGTGGGGCAAATTTGAAAATGCCGAAGCAACAGGTCTTTGATGCATCCGTTCCGTGCTGTAGCAAAGATTTGCCGCCCCCGCTTCCACCGATTAAATATACTTCAAAAAGAAGCTCTAGACAAGATAGCAAGAAAAAAGCTACTGAAGTCCCTCGCTCTTCCTCGAAAACCCCCCGGGCCAAGCGAGGACTGATAACTTTTAAGGCCCTTGTGGATCGCATATGTGATGCCCTCGGAGTTTCAGACTCATTCAGAGGCATACTCGACCTTTTTCTCCCCGCAATAGAAGAGTATCTCAGGGAATTGACTATCTCGTGGCCCCTCCTTGCTGCGATCATATCTTTCGATGGATAATTCATCGAGTGAGGTACAAGATATGATCACTGTGCTACAGTGGAACTGTCATAGTCTAAAACCTAAACTAGACACATTTAAGTTTTTGCTTCACAATTCCGATTGTGAAATATTTGCACTTTGTGAAACATGGCTTTCTTCTGAAGATGATCTTAACTTCTACGATTTTAACATTATACGCCAGGATCGAGATGATAATTACGGGGGAGTACTTTTAGGGATCAAAAAGTGCCATACATTCTACAGAATCCCAATCCCGACCCATCCAGGCATAGAAATCGTTGCTTGTCAAATAAACGTAAAGGGTAAAGATCTTTGCGTAGCTTCTGTTTATATTCCTCCAAGAGTTTCAATAAACCGCCGTCATCTATGGAATGCAGTCTCCATGCTCTCATCCCCAGTTTTAATACTGGGTGATATGAACTCACATGGTACTGGATGGGGCGAATCTTATGACGATTGTAGAGCGGCTATTTGCTATGATTTATGCGACGATTTCAATTTGAACATTTTGAACACAGGTGAAGTGACACGTATTTCATCCGACGGCAAAGAAAGCCGCATTGACCTGTCTTTGGGTTCAAGTTCACTATCATTCGATTGCATGTGGAAGGTCATCGATGATCCCCATGGTAGTGATCACTTACCCATAATAACGTCCATCAGAAATAATTGTGAAAGGTCAGAACAGTCAATTCAGGTTCCTTTTGACCTCACTAGGAATATCGATTGGCAAAAATTTGCATCAGCGGTAACTTTCGGAATCGAATCATTCAACTCCCTCCCACCGTTGGATGAGTATCGATTCCTAACAGAATTGATTTATAAAAGTGCATTAGAATCCCAAAAACAACGAGTTCCAAGTGGATCCTTCAAAAGACGACCAGCCACACCTGGTTGGGATGATGAATGCACTCAGTTGTATCGAGAAAAATCTAATGCCTTTAAAGCTTTTCGTAGATATGGTACCTCAGAACTTTATTTAGAGTACTCGAAGCTCGAAAAAAAGCTGAAGAATCTTATCAAAGCGAAGAAACGTAGTTATTGGCGGCGTTTCGTTGATGGCCTCTCACGAGAAACTTCAATGTCGACGCTTTGGAGAGTGGCTCGCAACATGCGAAACCGCTCATCCGCAAATGAGAGTGATGAATACTCCAACCGTTGGATATTCAACTTCGCAAAAAAGGTCTGTCCAGACTCAGTTCCAGCTCATCCGCCTCTCTGGGAAACTCCAAGAGACGATTCTTTGGACAGGCCATTCACTATGCTGGAATTTTCTATGGCTCTTCTTTCATCAAACAACTCCTCTCCGGGACGCGATATGATTAAGTTCAATCTTCTTAAAAATCTCCCCGATATCGCTAAAAGACGGTTGCTTGACCTATTCAACTCATTCATGGAGCACAACATTGTTCCACCTGAATGGAGACAGGTCAAAGTAATAGCTATTCAAAAGCCTGGGAAACCAGCGTCTGATCATAATTCGTACCGCCCGATCGCTATGTTATCATGTTTAAGGAAATTGTTAGAGAAAATGATCCTATCCCGACTCGATCACTGGGTCGAATCAAACAATATGCTTTCCAATACTCAATTTGGCTTTCGCAAGGGTAAAGGAACAAACGATTGTCTAGCGTTGCTTTCATCAGATATTCAATTAGCATTTGCCGACAAGGAGCAACTGGCATCAGTTTTTCTGGATATTAAGGGCGCATTTGATTCAGTTTCCATAGAAATATTGTCAGAAAATCTGCACAATAGTGGCTTCCTGGACTATTGAATAATTTCTTGTACAATTTGTTGTCAGAAAAGCACATGAGCTTCACTCTCGGCCAACTGACAACTTCCAGAATTAGCTATATGGGCCTTCCCCAAGGCTCATGTCTAAGTCCCTTGCTTTATAATTTTTATATTAAAGATATTGACAACTGTTTGGAAGAACCATGCACGCTTAGACAACTTGCAGATGATGCTGTGGTCTCTATGAAGGGCCCACGAGCGGAAATCTTGCAAAGACCATTGCAAAATTCCCTTGATAATCTATCCACTTGGGCTAGAAATTTAGGGATCGAGTTTGCGCCGCAAAAAACTCAACTGGTTGTATTTTCAAGGAAGCGGAATCCAGCCCAACTAAAGCTTAAGCTTTTGGGAACAGACATCGACCAGTCTTTGACTTCAAAATACCTTGGGGTCTGGTTTGATTCTAAAGGCACTTGGCAAACCCATATTAGGTATTTAATGGAAAAATGCCAACAAAGGATCAATTTCTTACGAACAATTACCGGAACATGGTGGGGTGCTCATCCGGAAGACCTCATAAAACTCTATAAAACAACCATTCTCTCTGTTCTAGAGTATGGCTCTTTCTGTTTTCTCTCAGCAGCAAACTGCCACCTTATCAAATTGGAACGAATTCAATATCGTTGCTTGCGTATCGCCTTAGGGTGTATGCACTCAACACATAATGCGAGCCTGGAGGTACTGGCAGGGGTTTTACCGCTACAGAACCGATTCTGGGAGCTCTCGCTAAGAATACTTATTAAGTGTGGAGTGAGCAACACACTCGTCATTGAAAACTTCGAAGAATTGCTCAAACTGAATACTCAGTCAAAATTCATGAGAGTTTATCTCTACTACATGTCATCTGACATAAGTCTTTCATGTTATAAACCTCCACGTGTACGCTTCACCAATGACAGTTCCTCTGTTGAATACGATCTGACCATGAAACAAGCTGTTCATGGAATTCCAGATCAACTTCGATGTTTAACTATCCCACGTATTTTTAACGCAAAGTACCAAAATGTCGATTCCTACAGGAGATATTTCACAGACGGGTCCCGTATCAATGGATCCACTGGCTTCGGTGTCTTCAATGAAAACTCTTCCGCCTTCCGAAAACTTCAGGAACCTTGCACGGTTTACGTTGCTGAGCTGGCAGCAATCAACTTCGCTTTGGGGATGATCTCAAACATGCCCACAGACCACTTCTTCATCTTCTCGGATAGCCTCAGTTCTATTGAGGCACTCCGATCGATGAAACCTGTAAAGCATGCATCTTACTTTCTTACAAAAATAAGAGAGCAGATGTGTGCACTGGTCGAAAGATCATATAAGATTACCTTTGTATGGGTCCCCTCACATTGCTTAATTTATGGCAATGAGAAGGCGGACTCTCTCGCAAAGGTGGGCGCTGAGGAAGGTGAGATATATGATAGAAGAATTTCACACGATGAATTGTTTCATTTAGTACGTCAAAGTTCTCTTCACGGTTGGCAAAGCGATTGGCTGAATGGCCAACTGGGACGGTGGTTACATTCCATAATTCCTAGAGTTTCCTTGCGAGCGTGGTGGAAAGGTTTGGATCTAAGTCGAGATTTCATTCGCGTGATGTCAAGACTTATGTCCAACCATTACTCGCTAGATGCACATTTGCACAGGATTAACCTCGCGCTGAGCAATATTTGTAATAGGTGTGGTTATGGTTATGATGACATCGATCACGTAGTTTGGAAATGCCCGGATATGGACGCCTCCAGAGCGCAACTTTTGGATACCCTTGCGGCCCGAGGTAGACAACCCTATGTTCCTGTTAGAGATGTGTTGGGCACTCGCGATCTCATTTATATGGTCGCAATTTACGATTTTCTTCGCTTGTCCTGTATAAAAGTTTAATTCTCTTGTGCTCTCTTCTCCAGTTTTTTTTTTCTCTGTGTTTTGTCCCCTTCATGTTGGATTGAGGATCCTGGCCATCCGGCAGACGAATACCG
>NW_018736531.1:0-38927 GCF_002204515.2 Aedes aegypti
AGATTACATTCAAGTTCATGTTTTTTTGCTGATTTGTTTCAATACCAATTTGTTCAATTTTTTGCTGATTTTCTCAATACCTACATTTTTCTATAAGGAATGGTTATGCTTTTATAGGCACCATCGTAGGCTAACCATCCTACGCTACTTTAAGATTGTGCTACTTTTCCCCGAATGTCGTTTCCCCGAATGTTCGGTTCCCCGAATGCCAGTTCCCCGAATGACCCGTTTCCCCGAATGCCATTTCCCGAATGACCCATTCCCCGAAAAGATATAGCAGTTCAAATAGGTCTATAATAGTTTTCAGTGGCAGGGGGTGAATTAGAAAGAACGATAATGATAAAAGAAGGAGGTATTTAGTCATTCTCGACTATACACATGTTGCCAAAAAATGCTCGAGGACGGTAAAACTTGTAAGAACCGCCAATCAAATAAAAGAAGGTGCATATCAGATGGCCAGTACGTTCACCCCCTTGAAATGTATAAGGTTATGACAAATATGAGTGCCAAAACTTTTCTGGGAAGGGGGCTATTCGGGGAGAATCGGGGATATTCGGGGAACTGGCATTCGGGGAACTGGACATTCGACCGGCCGGGGAAACGACATTCGGGGAACCGACATTCGGGGAAAAGTAGCACAACCCTACTTTAAATATCTTTATCAAATAATATAGATTTCTGACGCTTATCCTTTACTGTTAATTTAGTTACGTATACTCATGTATCTTCATTGATCCATTAAACTTCATAAGTTCCATTTATCAAGCATACGATATAAATCTTCAACGAAACGGTACTAAATTTCGTTCAATCATCTTTAACTTCAGTTACCTTTATAATTATTCATCGCAAAATGTGTCACGAACAGGGCTGCTAAATGTCACGAATTTCACGTGACTTTGACATTTGAATATTGCTAATATCATCGCTCCTAGAGGAAAAAGTCATTGGCAAATGTTTTTCCCGGTGACCTTTTCCGAATTACTTTCTATTGCCAATATTTGTTGATGCTATATTTCGCATGCAAGGGTGCTATAAGCATTTTTATTTTTCCAAAATTTTGACATTTAACAGCAAAGTAACGTTTTATATTGACAACGAATATTTAAGCTTGGTATTTCTCTTTTCCATATTTGCAAAGGACCGTAAAGGTATTCTGATACATCGTATGACAGGTTTCGGTGTTTTGATATTGCAAGGATCAAACTATTTGAGACCAGTAATAATGATCCTCCTTGACTCCTTTGAATCATTTTCTTCAGAACCAAGTCATTATGAATTATCACCTTGAAGGATGCTATTTAACCAGTAGGTATTATTACAAAAAATTTCAGCAGTAACCGTGCCTGCAGCAAAATTGCTGGCTATTCTTGAGGCCAACTCTTCCCCTGTATTGAACTGCAAATGAATGACAATAGTTTATGAATACTTTTTGCCATCCATAGTTAAACAAAAAAAAAATGGTTCAGTTTGTAAGTATACTCCGATTTTCCATATCATTAGATTAGATTCCCAATTCGAAAGAAGTGACAAAAAAGTTCATGATAAACATAAACAAATTGACAAGGTGCGTATAGAACCCTACAAATGTTTTGGTTCACGATCATTTTTTTTATAAGTCGATAAAGTAGGTATCGAAATTTTGATATATTTTGCATCAACATTTCACGATGCTACTCAACGAGCGTTGAATTTCTTTATGAATCAACGACGATCGCTATCGATTTGTTATATGAGCGTCTTTAAAGCTCGATATGAAGAAATGTGAAGGAAATTGAAGAAATGGTTTACCGGGATGAAATCAAAGATAGATTTTTGGTCCAAAACGCTTTGAAGTCGGCCTTAAAACAAAAATTGTATCGCTCTCATTACAAATCAATCAAACAATCACAAGAGATGTTCGATACGAAATTTTCAGAATTTCTTGGATATAGTGTTCAATCAGCATCATGATCATGATTCCGTCTTTTTGAGGCTTCCAAAAACACATTTTTATTGCTTAAGGTGGCAGCAAGTGTTATAATACATCATAAAGTTGCTTCTCAAGAAAATATTCAAAAACCTGAAAAATTGCATAAATGATTGTAATTATGTTGGCAGGCATCCCATAACAACTGGTGAGTTGATCTGCTCTTCTTCTACCGGCATCACTCGAAATAGAACCGACCGCTTTTTAAAATCGTATTGATTTCAAATAGATATAGTAAAACTCAATGTTCTCCCTTGGAAAGCATACCGTAGATGCAGAAATGTATTAAATACTCATCTAAATTATTCATTGCAGATTTTTCAAATCTAAAAGAATTGGATTATCAATAAGATAGCCTCTTTTTCTCACTAAGTTTTAGAAAAACATTTCTATAAATTATTGAAATATTTTTCTCAGATCGTCCTGTATTCAGAAACGATGAATGGACACTTTTTGGAAAAATTCTATTCACAATACGCACGATTTGTTAGCGAAATATGACATAGGCTAGTATGACTATCTGACATTATTCATAAATAATCACAAAAACAGATATGATTTCAATGACATTTACAACCAGCAGGGAAGATATACGCTAACTTAAATATCAAAGTCATGATGCTGATGACATGCCTTTGCTGACTACTTAAGCGCTCTTGTCACGTTTTTGATTTAGTCTTATACAGGAGTTGCTCTACTTGAACAATAGATTTTTCCTACAATTTCATACAAATAATGCTGTACGATCACTATTACAAAGCTGGTACAAATTGGTCGTGAAACTCTTACCATGGTTTTGGTTTTTGTCAGTTGGTACACTTTCATTCAAATCTCAATCAATGAACTCTCCTTACTCATCAATATCATTTGAGTTCTGCTGCACGTTTGAGATTTTCATGGAAGATCAACCTAATCTAGCTCGAGCTATCGGAATGAAATAGTCCTGGAACCCGTCGGAAACACTTCAAAGCCAAGTCCTTATGTCAGAAAGGTTAATACTAGTTTTACCATATAAGAAAGGAATCATTGCTTTCTGTGAACTGTGAAAACATATGACAACGACCCAAATGTACGAGATAACTTATGTTTTTACTTGCTGAATTGCGTGAGTTGATAATTTGAAATCTTTAGCATGGAATATGTGATTCTCCAATTATACCAACATTGGGGAATTATTTTTACTAAGCAAACTCATTCGTGAGTTGTTTCTGCGTTTGACTCGTAGTTACTCAATTCCTTCTCATTACAAAGCAGTAGTTTTTCATATATCCGCTGAAAGAGTGGCGAAACTTATACGATCTCTGGTGAATTCGCTTTAGCGAGGACTCAGTTCATTGAGATTTGAATTAGTTATTTGGAACATCAGAACTATCATACACTACCAAATTCCAGAAACTCGATGGAGACTCAAATATGCAAAAATCCTACCGCAAGAAGTCCGCAACTTTAATACGTTGAAGCATTTTACACATGTTAAAATATAAGGTTTCAATACACAATCCTCATTTTTGACTTTTGGCTGTTTCAATAATTTGAATTCAATAGAGAATCGTTTGAAAAATATACGTAGTATTTTGGAAACAAGGAACAAATGTTTTAACAAGTTTCCTTTCAAAACAATTTTGATTTTAACGTATTTAGAGTGATATCTAATTGAACAATTTGGACAGTCCCATATATTTTCGTAATTGGGATTTGCTTGACTTCCTCTGGCATATCTGCTAGCTTCACGACATTTGATCGTTGGCCCAGACAAACTGGACCAAATTATGTTTTTTCATGATTTTCAGGAAAACGTACTCCAAACCAGTTCGAAAACAAAATATGTGCATTATTTGCTGTAATAACGGTACTTGTCTATTTGATTGAAACATGTGTAACCAAAAAAGCATAGGAAAAATCATAATTGATGGAGTTCTATGACTTGTCTTTTCAAAAGGCCAAACATCATTTAGTCCGATTTGTCTGAAGACCGCACCATTTAAAATGACAACTTTGGCTAAGAGAGCTCTTAATTTGAAAGCCGTGGAAGTGGCTTGTAGAACATAAGTTGAAAAAGTGGGCGCTGTCCGAGCTGGGATGTAATTACTGAATCAGTTGAATTAATGCAAAAACTAAAACGTAGTTACTTCTGGTAGAAGTTCTCCGACTCGTAGGATTTTCAAATCTAGTATCCCACTGAAAACGCATTTTTCGTCACGATCCTCGCTATTTTCCATGACTCCTTCGATATCGAGATGTAGAAAGTAACGGATACATCAATTGTTAACGAAACCATGACCACTGTTCGAACCTTGTATCTATATGTGCCACTCACTCGTTTTTAACCGTCACGGCATAACTTGTAACACCCATTATATAACTTTGCACGCAACACTTTGCGCCAACGATCTGTGAATGCGCCAACCATCAACAGCAGGCAGCGACTCACCGGAAATCTATTCAAATTAGGCAGCTCTGCACCGTAGTTAACGAACTCGTCGCATCGGTCACAGTTCATAAAGATGATCACCCAGAGACTCGTTAAAACTCCATTGCCTGTGGTGAGACACCCCCCTCGCCTCTGGTAATTAGTCCTCCTCATAAAATGCAAAAAAGCACTATTAAAGAACCCAAAACAAACCTAAAAAGTTCCGGTTCCCGTTTTGTTTTTGGGGAATCACTCTATGTGGCGCTAATTTAAATGTCTTCCAACATGATTGGCAAGCCGAGTCGGGCTTTGAAAGAAGAGCAAACGTCGATCAAAGTTCGCTCCACAGCGCCACTCTTCTTATCAAATGCAAGTGCTTCCACTCTCTGAGACGTTAGGCCAACTCCATCAATCAACTTGATTTATACCGCCCTAATGATAATGACGGATAGATCTCTCAGCCTACTACAAAGATGCGTCTTCTGTGTGTCCATTCGGCGAATGCTTCATTGGGCATTTAAAGTGCGATTACTTTTGTTCAAAGCAGGCGGCGGCGGCGGCGGCGGTGGCACCGCGAATGTTTGCTATTAAAACTGCAGTAATTAATCGCAATTGTTCGCTATCAAAGTAAGCATTTTCTCCGCGATGATGTTTGCTCGCGTCGCACTATGGGGTAGCTGGCGAATCTAAATGGACATACCCTTGGGGATGCGAAACTGGGAATCAACAAGCAGCCAGGCTGCTGTCAATTTTAAATTTCGTAAAAATGATCTTAGTGTGCCTAGAAATGTTACGGTCCATGATTTCCGTCACGCCAAAAAGTGTAATATAATGCATAAACACAAAGACCACCAACTGTGAAGAAAAGCTGTACTTGGTCTAAATTATGCATGGGTATTTTAAAACTTTTCTGAAATTGTTTCTACGGCTATCAACTTTTTAATTTAGTATATTTATTGGGTTAATTACCTACACCGAAATTATAAAGATTTGTGTGAAGTATTTTAAGGGTGCACTTTTACTGTGGTTTCCTGCGGAGCAACTAAACAAACAACGTTAAGCACTCGTGGAAAAATTTGGGTTCAATTTGAACAACCTAAAATGTTCGAGTTCGCACCCCTTAGCTTAGAATAAAAAAAAACTGTTGGGGAGATTTTCTTTAGAGTTTTTTTCATAAAGGCACAACCCTCTTATCCTTTTAATAACGTTTATAATTAAATAATTAAAACTAAAGGCACGAACGAGAAACAAGTGTTCTTTGTCCAAAAAACAACGTAAAAAAAAAACAAAATCAACCTAGATTCAAATTATTCAGATATCAGTATTTTGAAATAACATTCTTGTTATAAATTTTTTATTTAAGTTTTGTTCTGCGTATGGCAATATTTTAAAATGTCCTCCTTTTCAAAACTAGTAGAGCAAAATGTCCTTCTTTCTGAAATATTGTTCTGGTAAGCCTAAATAAAAGTCAATATTAAAGCTCTCTTCTCATGAAACAACTTTACGTTCAACATACCAGATCACATTACAGAAGAATTCTTCAATAAAAAAAATCTTTTGATATTTTAGTAAGCTGAAGCGAATTTCAGTGAAATGCAAAATTGTTGTGAACTTAAATGGAATGCATTTAACAAAAACAAAGAAGTTTTTTGAAAGCTTCGAGACTATTATGACTTATGAGAAATTTCCAGCAGAATTAGCAATTGATCCCTTCATCAGAAATTTTACTAGAAATTTTGTTCATTTATTTAAGGAACAGAAGTTCTTATAATTTTCGGCACTTTTCTGTAGTAAATCTTCCAAAAAATAAGTTGTTTTTAATACCACCTAAATTCATACAGTAATTATAGGAAAATTATCAAAGTAGATTGCAGGTCTTATAAAAATTGAGGGATAATCTTGAGAAAATTTAAATGAAGAAAATAAAAGATTTTATCAATTCGTTAGATGAAATTCTCCAAATTTATTGTATATTTCAATAGTTGTCAGTCAATGTAAACCAGTCTTTCTGAGAATTTAAAGGCTGATTCAGTCAAAATTTGGGTTGACCTTCTGCCCAGCACTACTTAAAGAACCCTTCTGTAAGAACTACAATCAGTAACAAAAGTAAATAACCAAATCAGTATTTTTTTTTCGTAAAGGCTGATCTGCATTTATGGATTTCTCTTCATCGTTGCTCTCTTTGAGTTATTGCAGAAAATTGATTCTGTTTTCGTAACATATTTTCGTGCTGTAGGATAAAGAATCACTAGGGTAAGTGTACCAGTTATGGCCATAGTGGTTCCTTATTTGGCCATACTGGATAACTTGAATGTCTCCACATTTTGAAAGGTTTTGTGTGTTTTAGCAGTAAGATATAAGATATATCTTGATGTTAAAACATTAGAAAATATTATAAATGTAAAGGTTATCGAAATTTCACATATGGCCGAATAGGGAACCACTATGGCCATAACTGGTACACTTTCCCTATATAGCTGACCTCATTAACAAGAATTATTACAGATTTATCAAATTTAGCGAAAGAGATGAACGATAAAAAGAAATTGCTCATGGCAGTTAGTCTCTTATGCAGTAAGAGAGTAGAAAATTTGTTTTTCCATACAAACACAAGTTTGGAGATATGTATCTGTATTCCGCATTGGCTAGATTCAAATAACAAAATATACAAGACCTGATGTTTTGTCTGTAGTCCATTCCTTGCATTGTAGTAATTTTGTAGTTTCAGAGGCTTGTTCTAAGACAAAAGTAAATAACCAAACAATAAGCTGTGCGTGGTTGTCTTTTTTCAGAAAAAAATTACATTTTGCGAAGTAATGCAAACTTACAGATTAAAAAACCACCCTCAACACAGCGCAACAAAAACAGTATTTTACGTATCTCAAGGATCAAATTTTGTGTTGCCGGTCTCAGAAAAGCACGTCACAATTTTGAGCTGCAGAAGGCCAAAGTTATTTAAAACACTGATTTTATTGATGTGTACATAAGAGGAATTCGTTTTTTCGTATTGAAAAAGGAAAACTTCTCTGCATCATCAAAAATAGCTGGTTTCTGAGCAAATTGCGCAAATAAATTGCCATACAAGCTGGTAAACTTGTATGCAAGTTGATGTGCAGCGATATTTTTGAAAACGGCAATGTATCCAACATACCTAAATTAAGTGAATGACAATGTTTTGGTGTTCAAGACAAAATAGTGTTTTTTTTCAGAGCATTTTATCATTTTGAATTATACTTAAATGTGTCTTTAATACTTACTTAATTTTGACCTCGAACAACTCACTGAAACTGTTTGCAAAATTATTGTCATGTAATGAATTGGCTGCAGTCAAGTTATTTGTAAATCGTCATTAAAATTCCAGTAAATTAGGACTACCAGTGTACCAGCTGAGATGCAAAGCCTCAAAAAATGGGCGTTTTATATGGGAAACCAGCATCTGACTACTATTTTTGTTACTGACTGTATGACCCGGGTTTTGTAAGAATCATTTCTAGGCAATTCTAGGCAATTCTGCTAAGAATCTTGTTACTAAACTGCCCAAAATTTTGTAAGGATATTGTTTAGGGATTATTTAAGAATCCTATCCTGGAATTTGAAACAACTGTAACAAATTTACCGTGAGATTCTTCTCCAGATATTGTCTGTGAACATATTTTTGGATATTTTGTTAGAATCCATTGAATTGAAATGCAACTTTGAATGCCAAAGAGTCTAAAAGGCATGGGAGCCATAGTTCCTTGTAATTCTTTATCAAACAATTTTACAAGATTGAAGTAACTTTCTTTTACGTTCCTAGTTATTAGTTCTAAGTGTAAAACTAATGCATAATGCACCAACATACATTTAATAAAGTAGCCCACTATACGGTGAAGATGCATCGAAGCCAAACCTCAAATTTCCAAGAGCATAACTTATGATCTCGCCCTAAAAGCCATTGGCAACCATGTGTGTAGTTCGTTGTTTCTGAGCATTTGAATGGAGTTACACGTTATTTGACAACGCTATGATGAAGAAAGGATCATGATCTACCTACTAGTGGTGTTGTTTGGATGCTTATTTATTCATTTGCTCAGAAACAACGAGCTACACCCGTGGTTACCAATGGTTTTAGGGCGTTATCCCAGAGTATGCGAGAAATCTATAGAACCAGACAACAGTTATCTAGATTCGTGCTCTTGAATGCTTTGATGCATCATCACCTTAACACCACATCAGAATAATAAACACGCTTTGCATTAGTTTTAGCCAGCTAGACTGACCAAAAATCCCTCAGTGCGTCGTCTTGGCGACGACCGAGTTCACAGGCTACTGCGAGCGAGCGAGCTCGCGCGCACTGCTTCTGCTTCCGGTTCACGATGACTGAAGATGGATGCGTGCTTCCAGTTTTCTGGTGGTGGCGATGGTGATCCTCTTGGAAACCTGTTGCTTCGGTTTTCTGTGTTCGTTTTTCAATTAGGCTCATTTACATAACGTTCTTTAGTGCACACACCACCGTTGTGGTTGTTGTTGTTGGTTATTGTTGTTGTGCAGGTCTCGAAGGAGAGCACAAGAAAATATATATTATTTTTCGAAAAGCAGCCCTCATTACGGCATATTTTTTATGCATGCACAGTTGTAAATCCAAATGGTTGCGCTTCTGCATCGTGCTGCTGTTACCATTTGGCATGTATTTTAGTTTTCGCAAGGCTTGCTGCGTTTTACTAGGCGTCGTTGTTATTACAGTATGGCCCATAAAAAAATGCGAAAATTGTTTGAACGTGAATATAGCATCCACAAGTGTTATTTTCATTGTTTTTGATAGTGAATGTAATTTCTGATTAATGTAGTATATTCTGACACAACTTCGCTATCCAGGACAATTTTTGTCATATTTTTCTTACTGTCTTAGATAATATTATAAAGCAAATAAGTTCAAAGGTTTTGTCCGCCCAAAGCTAGAAACAGCGTCTGATTGTCGTATACTCTGGTGATAAACTTTCCACCATCAAAAATCACACTTTATTGTTAAAAATTTTAGTTTGTTTGGTATCAGAGGATGGAGGAGTTCTTAGAGAACGTGTTTTTCATGATCACAATAAAATATTTTGTCAGGGTCATAGTTTTGAGGGCATTTGCGTCTTATAGGTTTGATATGCCTTTATTTTTTGTTAAGGTTGAATAAAAAATAAATACAGAGGCCTATAACAGATTTTTGAGGATGAAATTTGTTCCATCGGTTAGAGACAACTTATATCAATACTGGCTCATAGGTTTTAAGCAAAACGGAGCTGCTTATCACACTTATATGAAGGTTCAATCAAAGCTCTGCAAAATGAGTCGTTTTTTCGAAAATATGTTTAAATCTCCAATTACACAGATATGAACCAATTCTGTCATTTGATATGGGCGTTTTCTGGAGACAAGGCCTGTGAAGAATCCCACGCCATCGTTGATGTTTTAGAAGCTTTCATCACACAGATATTGAACTCGACGTCCGCATGATAAAATTTGAAGGTATGCTTCCAATTCCTCTCTGGTAAGGTGAAAGTAACAGATAAAAATCATATCCAAAGCGAAAAACTGAGTCTAAATAGATTAAACAATACAAGTAATGAATAATATTTATGTTTCATTCACATTTTCTATGTAAAAACTACCATAAAACATGATATGACCATTTTCGCATTTTTTTATGGGCCATACTGTATTACTGGTCCGCTGGTTGGCTCTCTTGGTGCGGGTTTTACCGTAAGCAAATTTTCCTGACGGCAAACAGAGCGGTTTTGGATTAGACCTGTGCGGCGACGCCGCCGATTTATTTGACAAAAAAAAAGGAATATTCGATAAAGAGAACCAAGACGAAGATTTGAGTACTTCACATTTAATTGCTTATCTTTTGACAGATACGCGTATTCCGACTACTACTTGTAGCCTTTTTCAGTGTCAGTTATTCGTATCCATTCGTATGGTAGTCTGAATACGCGTATCTGTCAAAGATAATCAATTAGGACGAAAGCAAAAGGTACAAGGTACTCAAATCTACTCTTTGGATTGTCTTTCGTGAAAATCTGTCAACCCGTTCCTAATCCATTTCGTGACATACAAACATCATCCAGTTGTTTAGATTTTCTCTATACTGCCCTCATGCCGCCATCGATTAGAAATGTCTCGGCGCACAGGTCTATTCTGTATATGCGCAGCAGCATTTAATTTTTCGCTCAAAAGTTTAAACCATATCTATAGCGTATTTACTTATTTAATTCTTTTGGACCGCAATTAAGCGCTTGACTAATCCTTTTAATGTTTTCGGTGTGTGTGAGTTGCTCGCTGAAGCTCATTCATTCATGGAGTGCTACGCGTGGTATAGGCAAAGCGGCACCGCACTGCACTATCAGCGTGAGCCCCATGGACGTAATTATTATAATTAAAATAAAGTGAATAATAATTAATTAATGAGATTTCGTTTCGCACGGTGCCCCTCGCCGTCGTCCGCTAATGGTTATGCTTTGCGACGCGACTTGGCCACTCAAAGGGGAGTTGGAAGCCCCAAGTGCGAAGAAAGAGCTCATGAGGCGAAGCTAATTTGCTTTTCGCGCGAGCTTCCAGCGAAATTTATGCTCTAAATGCAAAACGATTAGCAAGTGCGCCGCTGAAACTCGGGAGAATATCAATTGCAGTGTACAATTGATGCTCGGCATTTCCGTGACGACCGAGTAGAACAGGAAATTCATAATTATCATCCGAAAAGGATTGACGAGCTGTAACACTACACCCTCAAAAGCATGAAGCATAAGCTCGAGAAATTTGATTGAAATATTAATCTCCATTTTCCCGAAAAAAAAAATCGAAACTCAAAAACAGCCACGGGAAAAAGAGGTTCGAAGATCCTAGATAGCATAGCAGGCAGTGCATTTGACCCCGATTTCTGGAGGAAGGAATTTCGCTTTCATCCATCGCTTGCTACGATGCGTTGTTGCATCCAGCAGGAAGAAGCAAAAATTCTATACCCCCGCAAGGCCTGCTTG
The DNA here is from genome assembly GCF_002204515.2 of Aedes aegypti. Classification (NCBI taxonomy): domain Eukaryota; kingdom Metazoa; phylum Arthropoda; class Insecta; order Diptera; family Culicidae; genus Aedes; species Aedes aegypti. Next base: position 11,384 of record NW_018736531.1, read on the forward strand.
TGATTTTTACCTGAGTTGCACAAAATTGTAGGCGAAGCTGCAGCAGCAGCACCAGCAAAAAAAAACTCGCTCCTTGTCGGATGCACACCGTTTTGTCGAATTGCTTTGCTTTTGATTTTTTTTTTGCTGCTTCCTTGGGTTGCTTCGATGATCAGTACCATCGCTAATGATTGGTAAAGGTGAATTCGTCGGAGGTTTTTTTTTTTGGTTCCTTTCTCTCATCAGCTTCCCATCGAGAAGGGTCCGAAAATTTATGGGAAAAAAAGTTACGCATATGTCACAATTTTCCTGTCGAGTTTCGGTTTCTTTTTTGAATATATGTATGTGCACAGTTTCCTCCCTTTTATTGGGCAATTGAGGCAACGAGCGAATGCAAAGGATGCCATCATAATGGTTCGACTGGGAATGGGCTCTCTCTAAAGTGACTAGAGAAGATCGTCTTCCTTTTGAATTTGGGTGTCTATAGATAATCATTTTTCATTGCTTTAGGGATTTTCGAAATGTATTTTTTTTTTTGCGAGCTGGTCTGATTTTTTTTTCATCAGAATGAAGCATTTTCCCACACTGAAATATCTTTGAAGAAGGCCAAATCTAAGCATAAATGAAGAAATATTAGTCAAGAGTGCAACTTATGAAAGTGTCACTCAAGTGTAACTCACAAACCTATATTTAAATATTCATCATTTTGACTTTTTTTAGTGTATTCTAGTCCTCTGAGCAGAATCTCAATAGAGAAACAAAACAGATACAGATACGCGTATTTCGAATACCAATTGCAGCCTTCTTAAGTGTTAGTTACTCGTATCCACTTTGACTGTTCAAAATCTAACAAAGCAAAAAAGGAAATTCGGATGTCTTCGGTAGTAACCATGCTAGCTCTCGCAATTCCTTAACTAGGATAGAATAAGATAACTAGTGCGAGTGATAGAGAGTAATCAATGCAATCAATTTTAAAAGTACGACATTATGCTATGAAAATAGGGAAAAAATAGATACCGCTTACATCATATACTGGTCTAAAAATGTAGGCAGTATTTACTAGGAAAACTTCATTTTGCCATCAAGTAGGCCGTTGAAAAATACCATGAAACGTCCCGTACAAAATGACTGTGCGTTATATTCTCGTTTTGACTTTCCCGGTGAATATCATGAACTATTTATACACACAAACACGTCGGAGAAGTTCAGGAACATAACTATAGGAAAATTTTCATATCCGACTGCCCGTTCTCAAGCCATTTCGTGACATTCAAACACCATTCTATATTTATTTAGATAGATAGATTTTGTTATTTACTTTCACGGTAACCTACTCATAATTCTTAGGTACTCCAGTTTTGTCAGAATTTTGACCATTATTCAAATAAGTTTCAATGGTTCAGACAAGTCCAAAAGGCAATGGAATGCAACATTAGTTGAAAAGAATAGAGAAAAGCTTACATCTCAAATCCACAACAAGATAATTAAATCGAATATTAAGTAGTTAAGTTAAGTTAAGGATGTACATTTCTGAAAAACTCAAGTAGAAGTTCACCCGAAGTGCATTTTCAGCAATTATCGAAATTTACCATTGGCAGGTGGAGCTGAATGTGTTCTATCGATTAGTAGGTTAAGTTTACAAGAATTTGTCCAAAATGCCTGACGGGACGAGAAAAGCATCGATCGGTAAAGGTGGTTTCGCCTTTTTCACATGTTAGTCTAAGCCCGCAACATAACTATTTATAGTGTTTTGCTTTTTATCTAACTAACTTTTAAGTAAAAGTTATGTTTGTACTACATTGTTAACCCACTAATACCCAAATTTTGTTTTCGTTCTAAATATCATTTTTCATTATATAATTTATTTTATTCGCAAATTTATGAATTTTGGTTTTTGATTTTTCTAATTTTTATTTTTGAACATTCCTAGCCTATTTAATTTTTCTTGAAGCCTCCTCTGGTTACTGATTTTACCAATAATAAAAAATTGAGTTTTGCAGTACTTTTGGAATTATAAAATATTTAATTTTTTTTTCTGGAACAAATTTTATTTTCCGGAAAAACATATTTGAAATTATTTCAATTCCACCAGGCTGTAATTTGGATTACAGGGTAAATTAGACCCAGGCATTCGTAGGTTATACAATAATAAAATTTTCAAACATTTTTCAAAAACACAAAAATGTTTCAATAGTCATATAAAACTTTCCTAATATGCGTGTCATGACCGAAGGTTTAAGCTAAAAATAAAAGAACTTTGATTTCCGAGCTGAGAAAATAAGACAAAATTTCAAAATGTCTAAAGGCGGGGTTTGGGTATTTGAGGGTTAAATCAAAATGCTTACTTCACAAGGTTATTCAAGAATTCCTACTAGAATACATCCATCGATGGTTTCAAGGAATCCACTAAGAAACTCCATCAGGAATTAGTCAGAAACAATCCTTTGAAGGATAAGATTCGTCTCAAAACTCCGCCTGAAATTTCTCCAAGGATCCGCACTGTGATTGCCCTGCGTACAAGTAGGATGATACAGACTTGTATACAATTTGTACGAGGCAAGTTTGTGTGTTATATGTTTAAACAAAACGTCAAATGTATTGTACGAAGATTATTGTTTTTGTATCCGTATTTTGTTGATGTCTGGATGAAAATAAAAGTGTAAGTGATTTTGTATTGCATTTTATGATTAATTTTAATGTAACTATATTAAAGTTTCGAGTGTCTGTCGAACACCACACTGGAGAATTGTTTTATACTCCAGGGTCCTCAAAACCATCCGACAAGATGAATTCTCGTCGCAACACAGGTCCAGCATATCTATGAATCTTTTTAAACAGCTCAATCATTTCAGAATATTCAATAAATCCCATGAATGGCATTTAACGTCTACTAAAAACTTGCCTCTCAGTTAACTTCTTTATTGTTCAGCAGAATGTACGTTCAAAAATGTATTCAATTCTAACCGAATAGTTTTGGCAGCCTTCATGTTTTGTATCAAACTCCAAGAAGACCTTCGACTAACAATCACTATATTTACAGTTTGGCAGTTATAACTATCTGAGCCATTCCTTGCTTAGCGCTTGTACGAGTCGGTTGACTGATTCCCGGTCTCATCGCACGGCACTTTTGCAAAGTACTTTTTGACCTTTTTCCCCCACCGCCCGCGTGGGTTTTTGGTTCAGTAGTTTCGTAATAGTTCCAAGTACGACTAGTTTAGTGCAATATTTGTGCTTAGGCGATCGCGCTTTGCGAAGGAAGCGAACTAGTGTAACTAGTATCGTTCCACCGCAATAAAAAAGTCATCACAACCAGCTCTAAGTGATTGATTTTTTTCCCCCGCACCGAGAGCAACATCAAAGCAGAAGTCACTCTGCTACCTACGGTGCGTGAACGTTCTCCTGCTGTACATCGAACGTAAACGGATAAGTATAAATTTGTATACCAATTCCATATCCATTGAATTGCTATCACATCTCCGAATAAACAGTGTTGAGGTCAAGCTTGTTTTCGCTTCTTTTCTGTCTCTCTCCCGGTTCGATTGTTTCGACCGAATAGGGGAGTAGGGTACAAAATAGTCCACTGATCGGTAAATTTTTTTTCTTGATTTTTTTTTTTTTATTCTGCCCGTATAGGGGAGGTGTGTACATAGTAGCCCATTGATTAGTTAAGTTTTTTTTCTTTTCACATTTTTTTTGTTTTTTTTCATTTTACTTTTTTTTTTGTTTTGTTTATTTGGTTGCGGTTGAAAGTTTTCCCGCATGGACGAATCGGATGGAGGCAATACGCCTCCTAAAGATCTTGTTGCTAGAACGCGGTTTTATCAACCATCTTCGGCAGGGCCTTGGGTTGTCTATTTCCGGCGCAAAAGTAAGATTTTGAATGTGCTCTCGATCTCTCGAGAGCTGACGCGTAAATATCCTGGGACCGTTATTCATCAAGTAAAACAATCCAAGCTGCGTGTAACTGCACCTAGTTACAAAGCAGCAAATGAGATTGCTCAGCATGAGGCTTTTACTGTGGAATATTACGTCTACATTTCTGCACGAGAGGTAGAGGTGGAAGGGAAAATCGTTGACGCGAGTCTAACATGCGAAGACATAAAGACTGGCAAAGGCGTTTTTGATAACCGGTCAATTCCTGATGTGGCTATACTGGATTGCAAACAATTGCAATCAGTTTCCATGGAAGGAAATAAGAAAGTGTTTTCGCCGTCAGCCTCGTTTCGAGTGACTTTTCCTGGTTCCGTCCTCCCAAAATTTGTTTGCATTGATAGTGTTTTTTACCCAGTGCGCCTATATGTGCCGAAGGTATTTAATTGTACCAACTGCAAGCAGCTTGGTCATAGTGCTAGCTTTTGCGACAACAAGCCCCGTTGTGGCAAATGCAACCAAGCTCACTTAGAAGATGCTTGCACAAAGGAAGCTGAAAAATGCTGCTACTGTAGCAAGGATCTGCATGACTTGCAGAAATGCCCGGCATACAAAAGGCGCATTCGAAATGAGAGTCGCTCCATTGTGAAGCGCTCCAAGAAGACGTATGCGGATATGGTGAAATCTTTAAATCCGCCAGCAAAAGAGTCTTCATCAGCCATCCCAGTTGGTAACTCTTTTCAAGAGTTGTCTTCCGACGAAGCGTACGACGACGAAACCGATGGGGGGGATTCTTCGGAGGTACACGCACCCGGAAAAAGAAAGTCTCCATCTTCTCCGGGACTGCGCCGTAAGGTATTGAAATCTTCCCTCAAAAGTTTGCCTAGTTCCAAAGGAGGTGGGGCAAATTTGAAAATGCCGAAGCAACAGGTCTTTGATGCATCCGTTCCGTGCTGTAGCAAAGATTTGCCGCCCCCGCTTCCACCGATTAAATATACTTCAAAAAGAAGCTCTAGACAAGATAGCAAGAAAAAAGCTACTGAAGTCCCTCGCTCTTCCTCGAAAACCCCCCGGGCCAAGCGAGGACTGATAACTTTTAAGGCCCTTGTGGATCGCATATGTGATGCCCTCGGAGTTTCAGACTCATTCAGAGGCATACTCGACCTTTTTCTCCCCGCAATAGAAGAGTATCTCAGGGAATTGACTATCTCGTGGCCCCTCCTTGCTTCGATCATATCTTTCGATGGATAATTCATCGAGTGAGGTACAAGATATGATCACTGTGCTACAGTGGAACTGTCATAGTCTAAAACCTAAACTAGACACATTTAAGTTTTTGCTTCACAATTCCGATTGTGAAATATTTGCACTTTGTGAAACATGGCTTTCTTCTGAAGATGATCTTAACTTCTACGATTTTAACATTATACGCCAGGATCGAGATGATAATTACGGGGGAGTACTTTTAGGGATCAAAAAGTGCCATACATTCTACAGAATCCCAATCCCGACCCATCCAGGCATAGAAATCGTTGCTTGTCAAATAAACGTAAAGGGTAAAGATCTTTGCGTAGCTTCTGTTTATATTCCTCCAAGAGTTTCAATAAACCGCCGTCATCTATGGAATGCAGTCTCCATGCTCTCATCCCCAGTTTTAATACTGGGTGATATGAACTCACATGGTACTGGATGGGGCGAATCTTATGACGATTGTAGAGCGGCTATTTTCTATGATTTATGCGACGATTTCAATTTGAACATTTTGAACACAGGTGAAGTGACACGTATTTCATCCGACGGCAAAGAAAGCCGCATTGACCTGTCTTTGGGTTCAAGTTCACTATCATTCGATTGCATGTGGAAGGTCATCGATGATCCCCATGGTAGTGATCACTTACCCATAATAACGTCCATCAGAAATAATTGTGAAAGGTCAGAACAGTCAATTCAGGTTCCTTTTGACCTCACTAGGAATATCGATTGGCAAAAATTTGCATCAGCGGTAACTTTCGGAATCGAATCATTCAACTCCCTCCCACCGTTGGATGAGTATCGATTCCTAACAGAATTGATTTATAAAAGTGCATTAGAATCCCAAAAACAACGAGTTCCAAGTGGATCCTTCAAAAGACGACCAGCCACACCTGGTTGGGATGATGAATGCACTCAGTTGTATCGAGAAAAATCTAATGCCTTTAAAGCTTTTCGTAGATATGGTACCTCAGAACTTTATTTAGAGTACTCGAAGCTCGAAAAAAAGCTGAAGAATCTTATCAAAGCGAAGAAACGTAGTTATTGGCGGCGTTTCGTTGATGGCCTCTCACGAGAAACTTCAATGTCGACGCTTTGGAGAGTGGCTCGCAACATGCGAAACCGCTCATCCGCAAATGAGAGTGATGAATACTCCAACCGTTGGATATTCAACTTCGCAAAAAAGGTCTGTCCAGACTCAGTTCCAGCTCATCCGCCTCTCTGGGAAACTCCAAGAGACGATTCTTTGGACAGGCCATTCACTATGCTGGAATTTTCTATGGCTCTTCTTTCATCAAACAACTCCTCTCCGGGACGCGATATGATTAAGTTCAATCTTCTTAAAAATCTCCCCGATATCGCTAAAAGACGGTTGCTTGACCTATTCAACTCATTCATGGAGCACAACATTGTTCCACCTGAATGGAGACAGGTCAAAGTAATAGCTATTCAAAAGCCTGGGAAACCAGCGTCTGATCATAATTCGTACCGCCCGATCGCTATGTTATCATGTTTAAGGAAATTGTTAGAGAAAATGATCCTATCCCGACTCGATCACTGGGTCGAATCAAACAATATGCTTTCCAATACTCAATTTGGCTTTCGCAAGGGTAAAGGAACAAACGATTGTCTAGCGTTGCTTTCATCAGATATTCAATTAGCATTTGCCGACAAGGAGCAACTGGCATCAGTTTTTCTGGATATTAAGGGCGCATTTGATTCAGTTTCCATAGAAATATTGTCAGAAAATCTGCACAATAGTGGCCTTCCTGACTATTGAATAATTTCTTGTACAATTTGTTGTCAGAAAAGCACATGAGCTTCACTCTCGGCCAACTGACAACTTCCAGAATTAGCTATATGGGCCTTCCCCAAGGCTCATGTCTAAGTCCCTTGCTTTATAATTTTTATATTAAAGATATTGACAACTGTTTGGAAGAACCATGCACGCTTAGACAACTTGCAGATGATGCTGTGGTCTCTATGAAGGGCCCACGAGCGGAAATCCTGCAAAGACCATTGCAAAATTCCCTTGATAATCTATCCACTTGGGCTAGAAATTTAGGGATCGAGTTTGCGCCGCAAAAAACTCAACTGGTTGTATTTTCAAGGAAGCGGAATCCAGCCCAACTAAAGCTTAAGCTTTTGGGAACAGACATCGACCAGTCTTTGACTTCAAAATACCTTGGGGTCTGGTTTGATTCTAAAGGCACTTGGCAAACCCATATTAGGTATTTAATGGAAAAATGCCAACAAAGGATCAATTTCTTACGAACAATTACCGGAACATGGTGGGGTGCTCATCCGGAAGACCTCATAAAACTCTATAAAACAACCATTCTCTCTGTTCTAGAGTATGGCTCTTTCTGTTTTCTCTCAGCAGCAAACTGCCACCTTATCAAATTGGAACGAATTCAATATCGTTGCTTGCGTTATCGCCTTAGGGTGTATGCACTCAACACATAATGCGAGCCTGGAGGTACTGGCAGGGGTTTTACCAAAGACAAATTAAAGACCCCCATGTCCCTTGCAGTTGCCCAAAATTTTATGGCTCATAAGGTAATCTAGAATGCCGTTCAAAGTGTACTGCGATCTGTCAAACTTGGGTACCTTTTACACTACCGAGGGACCAAATGCAGTACTAGAAGTGGTACCCAATCTGAGCCCGAGTGCGACGGACCTGGTTTACCGCTACAGAACCGATTCTGGGAGCTCTCGCTAAGAATACTTATTAAGTGTGGAGTGAGCAACACACTCGTCATTGAAAACTTCGAAGAATTGCTCAAACTGAATACTCAGTCAAAATTCATGAGAGTTTATCTCTACTACATGTCATCTGACATAAGTCTTTCATGTTATAAACCTCCACGTGTACGCTTCACCAATGACAGTTCCTCTGTTGAATACGATCTGACCATGAAACAAGCTGTTCATGGAATTCCAGATCAACTTCGATGTTTAACTATTCCACGTATTTTTAACGCAAAGTACCAAAATGTCGATTCCTACAGGAGATATTTCACAGACGGGTCCCGTATCAATGGATCCACTGGCTTCGTGTCTTCAATGAAAACTCTTCCGCCTTCCGAAAACTTCAGGAACCTTGCACGGTTTACGTTGCTGAGCTGGCAGCAATCAACTTCGCTTTGGGGATGATCTCAAACATGCCCACAGACCACTTCTCATCTTCTCGGATAGCCTCAGTTCTATTGAGGCACTCCGATCGATGAAACCTGTAAAGCATGCATCTTACTTTCTTACAAAAATAAGAGAGCAGATGTGTGCACTGGTCGAAAGATCATATAAGATTACCTTTGTATGGGTCCCCTCACATTGCTTAATTTATGGCAATGAGAAGGCGGACTCTCTCGCAAAGGTGGGCGCTGAGGAAGGTGAGATATATGATAGAAGAATTTCACACGATGAATGTTTCACTTAGTACGTCAAAGTTCTCTTCACGGTTGGCAAAGCGATTGGCTGAATGGCCAACTGGGACGGTGGTTACATTCCATAATTCCTAGAGTTTCCTTGCGAGCGTGGTGGAAAGGTTTGGATCTAAGTCGAGATTTCATTCGCGTGATGTCAAGACTTATGTCCAACCATTACTCGCTAGATGCACATTTGCACAGGATTAACCTCGCGCTGAGCAATATTTGTATAGGTGTGGTATTGGTTATGATGACATCGATCACGTAGTTTGGAAATGCCCGGATATGGACGCCTCCAGAGCGCAACTTTTGGATACCTTGCGGCCCGAGGTAGACAACCCTATGTTCCTGTTAGAGATGTTTGGGCACTCGCGATCTCATTTATATGGTCGCAATTTACGATTTTCTTCGCTTGTCCTGTATAAAAGTTTAATTCTCTTGTGCTCTCTTCCCAGTTTTTTTTTCTCTGTGTTTTGTCCCCTTCATGTGGATTGAGGATCCTGGCCATCCGGCAGACGAATACCGGGCAAGAAATTGGTACCAACGCCATTACACGTTACCACGAGTTACCACGATATACCTCCCGGATGAGCTGGCAGAAAACCCTAAACCCAATCCTCACCATGTCCTTCCTTCCAAAAATTGTGACCATTAACCTCGAGTTGCCACGAGTACCCTGGCTCCATCCCATACTAATTTTGGTATGAAAAAGTGAATTATTTGTAAATAATACAAAAAAAGGGATTTCGGCTCCGTAAAGCGTTAAACGCGATTGAGCCTCAAATAAATGAACTAGATAAAAAAAAACTATCTGAGCCAATCGAACATGTCCAGGGGATGAATTCTGAGAAAATTTATAGTACCTCCCACTAAGCGCTCTCTGTATCAATCATGATCCGCTGATCATGATCATGAGAGTCTGTTTGTCGTCTACTGCTACAGCTCTGATTATCCATCTAAACAAGCTCCAAGCCTGGGGATACTATTGCTGTAGGATGATCGAGGATTGTTTATCATGCCAATACAATACAACACCTATCCCCAATGGTAAATATGCGAAAAATTGGGTGTTATCATCGCTCTCTCTTTCGGGCTCTCCTTCGCTGCTGCTGTTCATCAAGCTTATTACAACCTGCGGAACAATGCCTATCACGGACCGATACAGATGTGATGTTATTCTTCGCTTGCTTTGATCGTGCTGCGAAATCAATTGAGAATGAATTCGGCAATGTCGTAGCGATATCGAAACAATGAATTTGCATGTAAATGCCGTTTTGTTTTTGCAGCAAATTAATAAGGCGTCAATACCGTAGGGTCTACTATGATCCTTTTGTATTGATTTCTCGCCGTTAGTATCACACAGGCGTAGCTACAATGATCAATTTATCTGCATCGACTTTCTCTTTAGATTGGTATATGAAATTCTATTGATTTCCATAAAATGTTAAGATGCAGTATGACGAAGGACGATAAGTACTTTCTAGTAAATCAAATATAACAATCAAGAATTATCGTCTGGCTAAGTATTAAGCTTGCAAGAAAATTGATGAAGAGTTATCGGTCACTGCAGCTACGCCCTTATGATACTTAATGCGAGAACTATATTGATCACCTTCAATTATTCCACTGACAATCAAGCAATCCTTCGTGGACATTGGTCAACCAGCAGAAGGTCAAAATTTTGACAATCGATCCTCTCTGTCTGAATCCGAACTAGATCGCCAGCTGCTGGAACGGTTCTGATTGATTTTCGAACGCATGCTGACCTATTTTCCATGCTCTGCTCTCGACGGTCACATTTAGCACGTGCCTCGACCATTCTGAATCACCCAACCCTAACGAACCTCTAACAGTAGATAGACACACATTGTTGGTTAGAATAAGTCTTCAACGTGTGTAAAAGAAACATTAATGTCCGTTCGAACGAGAGAGAGAGAGAGACAGAGACAGAGAGCCACGGAGAATTTATGCGATTTATCCTGCGGATCGAACCTTGTGTATTGGGACCGAAGAAACCAGGAAGAAGAGGCCACCAGTTACTTCTCCCAGCCCCGATGTTCGTCCGTCCATCCACATGTCAGTATATTTTCATTTCCCTCCCTTTGGCCGAGGCATCGAGCCGCACACACCCCCACAGACACCACGTGCTGGCTGGACGCTAATAAAAACAGAACCTTTTATATCCAAATGAAGACGAGTTCTTCGAACTGAACAACATTCGTAGGGACTAGGGTGTCCCATTACGGCACCCCAGAAAAAATCTATGTCCAAAAAGTCATGGTACTTAACCCTAGGATGGAAAATGTGTTTATTCATCATAGCATTTCTAGAACAATTTAAGTTTCTTAAAATACAAGATCGATTTATGTAATATGATCTTTTCTTTTAAATTGTCATACTATTTTTCTAATATTTTCAAACTTTTGAGGAAAATAATAGAAGTTAGCTAGTATTTGAACTCGGTTAAATGCATGCAAAATTTAAGCGATCTACTCGGCGAAAAAATGTTGAAAAGGGGATTCATTTTAATGCAGTTTTAGAAAACAGGTTGTGATTGTTCTCAACTAATTGTGTCAACACCGTATGAAAATTACTATGGGTGTTTCTTTTGGTGACAAAAAATCAAAAAATTATTTCCAGATGACTGAGATCAATGTAATCTAACACATTGGGCTGAGGTACTGACATAGAAACTAATGAGATTTTTTTTTTCTCAATTCATGTAATTTTTCCAGCTTGTTTGTGCCTAATTTACTACATAAATCCGTTCCTATATGTCGAAGAAGACGAACCACGAATGTTTTTAATACGATACTGATAAAGTACATTTGATGTTCGAGAAAAGTATTGTTATAAGAATATTTTGTATGGAGATTGCATGAACGTTGAAAAACTCGTACAAATTTTCATTTATTCTCGTGCGAATCTAACCAAATCATTTCCCGAATAAAAGTTTAATTTGTTTATAGTACGCACCAAAAAAATCTTAGATTTACCCGTAACGTAATTTTAGCTTTAATCATGCAAAGCCATTTCATTCATGTATTATTCAATGATAAAACCTACAAACACATCTATTATATCCAACATTGCTAGCAAAGTCTTTAATATTGAACACGAAACGTCTTCTCTTAAAGAATGTTGCATACGAAACGGCTCGGATTACATGATTTTCACGCTGAAAATTAAATCATAAATAATGCACATCAAATGACCAGCCGTAGATTCATCTAGAGTGCCTGTAAACAAGAGTGACGTCATGTTCCAGTATTGACAGGTCTCCTGCTCGATTGGAACGCGAATTTGTATGGAAATGACAGTTCGCCGCTGTTCCAATTTTGACATTGACGCCACTCTTATCTAAATCCACTCTGGATTCATCCATGTGCATAATATATGACAGAATATTTAGCGTAGAATCGCGTAAACCGAGCATTCTTGTATGCAATTTCACTTTTTAGATGCAAGAAAGCATGCAATATTGGCGAATGTTGGATAGAAGATCCTGAAATGTTTCAGTTTCACTCAAGATTGCAAGCATTTTCGAATGCAATGAGACAGTTTACATTATTTATCGTTGAACATTCAGTTATAACTCGTTTAACATGATTATTATAAAAGTTTACGTGTTACGTATATTTCAGATTTTTTGCTGTGTGCGTTCAATGAATATACTTACCGAAAAACAATAAATCATTGTTTTAATTAAACTCAAAATCACCCAAATTATTTTTATACAGCTTTTGCGACCTATTGTGACATGACATGCATCATTGCAACATGCTGGACGATTCTCTTGCAATCCTTACTGATTATTTAAGTTATCCCCTCTACCAGGAGCTTAAGTTTTCAACCACAAAAAAAATAAATAAATTGCCAAACTTTTTTATTTCTCTTTTTCTTCACAAGCTCTCAAAAAAAAGCTCTCTTATTTTGGAGTCTGTGTCATTTTTGATCATTTGTCACCTTTCTTTGAACGCTATTTTGTTTTTAGTCAATCTATCGCTCTCATCAATGTATTGTTTTGAAAATCAAATAACCAAACATTAGAAAAAAAAAATCTGTAGCCTGCTATATCTACATGAGGCCGCGCTACGCATCGGTCCCCCAAGTAACTACGGAATGGTGATTCTAAAAATAGAAACTTTTGTTTAAACTTGTTAAAATATGGTGCGGAAAACAAAAAAAGGTGTCGCAATTCAAACAATTTATTTTGGTGAAAAACTTATACTGCTTTGCATAAATAGGGGTATGACCTTGGGTATGACTCAATTTGTCCTAAAATTTCAAAAGCATTGTGTCATCTTTTTTCGTTTACAAATTTATTGTAATTCAGAAAAATCTTAATCGAAAGAGTTGAATTTCTTTATATGAGACTGCCTATTATTACGGAGACTGCCTGGCATTATTATCCGGCAATGTTGAAAGTTCATACAAACTGTCAGGAAATACTATAGAAAATAATGTTAGTATTAACATTTGAACAATTCATCAATAATTGAAATTCAAATCATCATAATTCTATGACATTTTAAATAAAAGCAGATACCGTAAGACCGGGGTATCATTGATTAGAATGACCATTTTCGTAAAAAGCTCGAATCAACATTTTTCATTAAACATTTTCAATGCATGAAAGATGCTTCTGTTTCTCATAACCATGAGCTTAAAAAAAATAAGGTTTTTGTGAGAATTGAATACACTGTTCACACTATTATGGGTCACATAATCACGATTTTCAGCCTATTTGGCTATCAAGTTGAAGAACCACAGTAAAAATTGGTTTTCATGGCTACCTTGATGGACTCTTGGATTGCCTTTGCACTGGTTTTGTGTTTTATAACTCGATTCCTATCTGACTCGATGGTCACTTCAATATAAAGTATGTAAAGATGACTGCATGACTATGGATGACGTTATAAGCAAGGAAAACGTTGTTCTTGCTAAAAATAGAATCACCTAGAACGATACCATTATCTAAAGGTCAATAAATATGTTCAATTCAGCTAAAATTACCGTAAAAATGCCTACCTCTAGGCGTTTTCTGTGGTTTACTGTGTTTCTTAAATTTGATAAATTTGATAACTTGTAAGACTTTGGACTTCGTATTTGGAGTGCTTCGGATAACTGGATCGTTTTTTCGTAGCGTCGGTGAAGAAGTTTATCGTTTCGTTTCGTTTCACGCGTTTTGCTGGACAGTGCTTCGGAATAGTCGTGTTTAGTCGAGCATGGATTGCCAGCTGGTGAGCTCGTTTCATGCAAATATTAACACATTTTTATCGTGGCAACGTTACGTTTATTTATATTCCAAACAAATTATGCATGGTTTGTCACTACAAGTGTGGACATAAGTCCTTTTCCTGTTTCATATTATTTAAATACTCACCTACTTTGTTTTGTTGAATAGTTCGACATTATGGATGTCAACGTACTTGTTTATTCTTCTACTAATACCTTTTCACTAACTAAAATGAGACTAAAATGCAAAACTAGTTCTAAGGTAAAGATGAACCGAAGCCAGATCTACAATTTTCAAGAGCAGAAATCTGACTTTCCTAATTCAAAGATAATTCCCTGATATTTTTACTCCCTCACTTACAACATTCTTCCCGTGGTGAATGTGGAAATGCAGAGGTATTCTCGGTCTTTAGAAGCAACAACCATTATACTCTAACATTCCTTCCCAATCCCAGCTGACTGTAAGGCGCCGTTATTGATCAATAATATGAGAGCTTCTAAGATATACACTTCGAGAATGAGTGGAAAGTCCCATCCCTTATACATTTATATCGAAGGTCATTTATTACCAGTTCCGATCAATAACGGAGTAGCAACCATTGACATGACATGGCTGTAGTCTATGCTATGCTATGCGATGTAAGACTTTGGACTTTCTTCATTTTCTGTTTCAGGGGCCACAAGCTTAGTAATAAACGATACTTTTAATGCCTAGAAGCATTGCTAATGATCATAAAAAAATGGACTCTTCTGGACGAACACACCATGTGTGTAATTTGCATACATCCTGCAAAATCGATGTTGTGCTTTATGTTCTCAAGTTTCATCTTCATGTGTCATATTCTTTACGGAAGTGCAAAGCAGTTTGAAATTTTCAGAAAACGAAAAACCGTGTACTCAAACGGCAATATCTCTAATTATTAGAGATGGTCGGGTCTCGGGTAATGAAACCCGATACCCGACCCGAACCCGAACCCGACGGGTTCGGGTCGGGTTCGGGTTGGAAAATTTAAAATTTTTCGGGTTCGGGTTCGGGTCGGGTTAGAAGGCTACATAATTATCGGGTACGGGTCGGGTTCGGGCTTGAAAAAAAGGGTTAGGTCGGGTTTAGATCGGGTTTGGTGAGAGTTTGGAACAGAGTATCAACCTGAAAGCTTCCCCATCCATCTAAAACGATGAATTTACCATCTTTTCAAACTCGGGTTTTTTTCGGGTTTCTCTTGCAAAAAATTTTCGGGTTTCGGGTCGGTTTCGGGTTCGAACAGCGAATTTTCGGGTTCGGGTCGGGTCCGGGTTTGCTTTTGAATTGTTGTCTCGGGTTCGGGTCGGGTCCGGGTTTGAAGAAATAAAATAAGTCGGGTACGGGTCGGGTTCGGGTTTGGAAATTGTGAAACCCGACCATCTCTACTAATTATATATTATCGATCTTTTTCCCACATTTTCGTTTACAAATATTATATTTATAGTAATAGTTATAGTTATAATTATAGTTATACAGTGGGATTCCGTTTTTGGCATGCTCCATTTTTGGCAGCCCCCGATTTTGGCAACATTTTTGAAAACCATCAAAATTTGTATTTTTTTCTTTGTAAATATTATCATATCTGTTGCTTTAGACATTTGAAAAGCAGGTCAACTACCCATGGATTACATTCCAGAGCTCCATTTTCGTGGATATTCCCCCAAATCTCCAACTACTAAGAGCTCCAGTACATGCTTATTGACTTCGAGATGGTAATTGGTAATGTATTCTCAATGACGTTTCATGAGGCCTTTAATCTCCACTAGTATCTCAATTAGAGTCCAATCTCTTTTTTAGGCATTCATAATGAGTGACCAGCCCACTTGAGTCTGCCAGAAGGTGATAAACTTAACAAAACAAAATTTCCATATTTTGAACAGCTTGTTTGAACTAAGCACAAGATCTTTCTGCGTCAACTATTCAGAGCTACGTTCTCTCTTTGTTCAAGATTCTTTAAGACGTTAGATTTATTAATATACGATCCAGAATCCTACACAAGATTTTTAATCAAGGATATGGGTCTCAACATATTTTTTTTTCTAACAAGCTGGGTCTATGAGTTGTCTAATAGGATAGCCTGGAGAATGCTTAGGGAATTCTTGATTCATAGAGGACTTCTGAGAAATTTTAACGGGATCTTGAGAATATTTGCAGATTCCTAACGGACACTGAGGATTTCTTGTGGGATCCTGACAATGTGAAATTGGTAATTGGGGATTATATCCAAAATCAGATGATTCCTAATAAACTCTTAAGATTTCTAGAGTATCCTGTAAATTCATAGCGAGGTAATGTGAATTTCCAGTAGTATTTTGAGTATTGCTGGCGAAATCTTGGGGATTTTTAAAAGGTTTCCAAATGAATGTGGGAAGTACTAGGAATAGCCTAAGAATAATAAACTTTTGAAAATATTCATCGGTGGCTTGAGAGCAATCTCGCAGCGGAGTCCCAAGATGTTAATTCCTATCAATATCCTTAGCGAGATCCAGGGAATTCCAGGCGAGATACTACAGATTCCAAGAAAGATGCTTAAGGTTCCAAGGGTTTTTCTGTAGATTCCATACGAGCACCTGAAGATTTCTATCAGGCTCTTGAGGTTTCATTGCATGATCCTGTAGATTTCCGTTGATTTAATAAGGTAGGTGTACAACATGATTGTGCAACTTTTCTCCTAATGTCATTTCCCAGAAAGACCCGTTCCCCCTAAAAGTGATGCAGTTGTACCTCTGTGTACAAGAATAGTTTTTAGTGACAGGGTGCTGAACTAGACAGACCGATAAATAATCAAAAAAAGGAGATATTTGATCGTTCTAGACTAAACACATGTTGCCAAAAATGCTGAGGACAGTAAAACTCGAAAGAATCGCCAATCAAATATAAAAGGGTGTATATCCAATGACCGGTTCGTCCACCACATTAAAATGCAACAATTAGTGACAATTATGAATACTAAAAACTTTTCTGGGAACTGGGCTATTCGGGGTAAAGTAGCACAACGTAAAACACATATCAAGTTCATTTCAACTAAAAATTATAAGAAGCTTGTTTGTGTATTCTACAAAGTTACGAGTCGTGGATCATGAGATGTAATTGGTTATGTTTGCTTTTTTTACTGCAATCAATCATTCATTATAAAATGCTTTACTTCATCAGAAACATAAATTAAAGGAGCAAATTTTAACCTACTGAATTATGGTCAAATTTTATGCTGAATCCTGATTGATCATGTTCAATGAATTTAAAAAAAATCTCATGCCGTTTTGTAATACTTTAGATTTGTAATAACATCTTTGTAAGAATACAGTAATAAATTTTATGTTTGTCGTATTATTCCACAGTTTCAAGATAATGCCCAATTTTTAAAAAAAGTTCACTTATGCGATTATTGATTTACATTAGACTGGCCCTTAAACAAAAAAGTTGTTAAACTCAACGGGGCACCCCATAGATATGAGCCTTAGAGTAAGAAAAACGCTCTCTCAAAATTTCAACTCAATTGGTTGCTTCACCAGCTGGCGCATTCGATTTGAAGTCGTCTCAAATATATTGAAAATTGATCCTATGTCACTGTTTTGTTCCGTATACTAATTGTTCGCGTTCAAATAAGCCTAGAATGACAAATACACTAGTTGATACCCTAATGAACATAATTGCAGAAGGTTGTATCTGGATTTAATCGAATTTTCATGACTCTTTCAGTTGTTGAAAGTTAGGCTTAGATAAGCACTCCCGTACAGTCACTTATATGCATGCGACATGTGCCTCAGCTCGCCCAGCGTCATAGGTGGCTATGATGCGCTTAGTGGCTACCTCCAAGCTAAATAAGAGAAATACAAGCAGTATTGCATGATATACTTCAGATGGTTAAAACACCAACTTTATTAATTTTGATCATGGTACAATCTTCTACAATATTTTTCGCTATTACATCAAGTAGTGTTTTTGACATTCTGGGTCCAATTGAACGCGATCATCAATTTTCCTGAACCAAACAGTAGATGATGTGCTGTTGCTCATATGTTTGAGCTGAAAATCCCATATTAACTTCAATTCAAATGCGCCAGCTCATGGAACGACCAAATGAGCTGAATTTTTCAGAAAGGCTTCCTCTAACCCCAAGAAATAGTCCTGGGGGTGCCCCGTGGACTCATACAACTTTATTTTTCTCCCATACTGAGCTGGGCCAGTCTAATTTACATAGCCCACTCATACAAAAAGTGTATATAAAGCTTCTAAAAAATCATTCAAGACGTTGTGTGGTCAAAAGTATGTAGAACGTTTGCCACAATGACCATTACGGGGCTATGGATTCGTAGTTCAATCGTACAGAAAACTGCTTCGAAGTGAACCGTTCCGAAGTTTCGATACCATACGGGCCATAAGGATGATGTAATAATATTTCAATGATGTTATCAAAACCAATAGTTGATAAATAAAATTTAAAATATGGGCTCCGATTTTGGCACGGTTCCGTTTTTGGCAACTGAAAATTTCGACTTTGTTGCCAAAAACGGAATCCCACTGTAGTTATAGTTATAGTCCTAGTTCTAATTCTCGTTTTGGTTGGTTGGTTTGACTTTATTAACGAGATTTTTAGCCCTGGGCTAGTTCATCTCGGGACCAACGGCTTTACTTCCCTTCCGAAGGAAGTCGTCACTATAACTTTTTACGTCATAAGTGACTATGTCGGGGATGGGATTCGATCCCAGGTCCTCGGCGTGAGAGACGAGTGTTCTAACCACTACACCAGGTCCGTCCCCAATTCTCGTTTTAAGAGCTATTCTTATAGTTATAGTCCTAGTTCTAGTTCTAGTTCTAGTTGTAGTTCTAGTTCTAATTCTAGCTCTAGTTCTAGTTCTAGCTCTAGTTCTAATTCTAGTTTTAGTTCTAGTTCTAATTCTAGTTCTAGTTCTAATTCTAGTTCTAGTTCTAGTTCCAGTTCTAGTTCTAGTTCTAGTTCTAGTTCTAGTTCTAGTTATAGTTCTAGTTCTGGATCTAGTTCTAGTTCTAGTTCTAATTATAGTAGAGAGAGTATCTCTCAGTTATCGCTCTCTGAAACAGTCAAATCAAATCCGAGGATTTATTATTTTGGAATCAAAACGCGTGCAAATAATTCAGGTTAAACAATTATCGAAACATTATAGAAAAATTGTTTTTTATTTGTTTTTAAAATATCGAGAATTGAATACACTAAAACCTCCATGAGTCCAAGCTCCATTTCTCAATATTGAATCATAAAATTCTAAAATCATGCCTACTATGATAGTTGAAATTACCATGAGTCGATACTCCCTTCAATATCGACTCATGATGGTTTGAATATTTCTTGAAGAAAATTGTAGCACACAAATGCCCGTAACTCGTAGAAAAACATAAAAAATATTAGAAAAATAGTAAGCTGAAAACATCTGCACAAAACGACAATATATGACAATTTTCATCGAAAATTGACATTTTTCATAAAACAGTCTGGCGAAATCTTTAAACAGTTTTGAGAAAAGTTGATTTTTTCTACAAAAATGCTATAAATAAGAATATTCTTCATTCTAGGATTGACTTCATTATTGACTCCAGAACCACTACTTTTCGAACATTTTTTTTTCTGGGACGCCCTAGTAGGCATACGCGCACATACGCACATTGGATCGGTTCAGGGGTAGTGCGATGAGACTCTAAATAAAAAGGATTCTGCGGCATTCGCGCGGCCGTCCTCGTGCTCGAGGGTGAGAATGACATCTGCCCCCGCTTCGGTCCGAAAAGGTCACTTCGCCACCCCTGTTTCTGTGGTCCATCCAGCAAAGTGAGATGAATGCCTCCGCTTCGTAACCCGGGGACATTATTAAGAGGACATTATACCTATTATTTACAGCACCGTCCTGTTGGCCCGTTCGATGCGACGCTATGTCCTTATGTGGTGTGACAAACTGGACACCGTCGTCCTCGGCCCGTGCTCTACTCAAATTTCGCATCCATATTTTACGAGTTACTTATGGGATCTCTCTTCTCTCGATTATCGGTCCCAGAGGGTTTTAAAATTTATATGCGTACGGATCCCCCTTCGGGAAAAAAGACCAGCAGCCAGTCAGTCGGAGTGGACATAAGCCTAGGACGAGAGCATGTGTGGCAAATGCCGAAAACCAACCAGGGGAACGGAACAAGTCCAAATATTTTTATGCAAATCGATCACATTTCATCGGTTCCGGATAGGGGCGCAAAAGCCATTTGACCTTCGAAACGGAGGGTTTTCGGTTCCGCATTTGGATGCGTGTGTGGTTTGCAGTCATTTGCATTTACCGATTTAATTAATTGTGCCAGGAATTGCGAGAGGAGCAATTTGACGCTAAATGACTGGTGATAAATTAATGGCAATGAGCAACTGCACCAAGGGAGATTGGTGCAGTTGATAAAAAATCGTTGGAAAATGTACCAATAGCTCAGAAAGAACTAACAATCTGGCAGCTATTCAAACGCAAAAGATTAAATAGCTTTATGCAAAGTCATGTGTAAATTATAGTCAGTTTTGCCATTATGCTTCCAGAAAACGGTCGGACAAAATCTCCTCTTTTTTGCTCTTCCCAAAATGAGCATGCACATTGGTGACCGTGTGACATCGGAGTGAATCGGCAAAAGGTACACTTTTTTATCACTGCACTTTGGGAGTCACCTTTTTCCCGGAATACAAAAGCTAGCAATGGACAAAAAATAAACGAAGAGAAATGCAATTTGCCGTTCTCATCATTGTCATTCTAAATGGTGTGTAATTTATGTGGAGTGTTTGAATAAATGAGGAGCGATAGGAAAAGGACTATGCGAACGGTAGGGTGCCGACCTTATCAGATGCTAGAATTTTGAATCGAAAGTCACATTGTGCTACAAATACTATCAAAGTAGCCATTGCATACTGTGTATTATACAAAATTTATTTTTTTTTATTTAAATTCTGCTCAGAGGATTCGAATAAGAAAGTCGAAGAGATATATGCTCTCAAGTCAATCAATTGAAAATCTTAGGCATCCCTTAATTTCTAAATGTTTATTCGGAAGTAAACTCAAAACCTCTTCAAATTATTCACAATTCATAGCGTTTCAAAACCCTTTTTTAAGCTGAAAAAAATCCAGCGATTGTCTTTCTCTGGGACACATCAAATGACTTTGTCAACAACATACGCCGAAGGGACCTCATTTCCTACAAGGTCCTTCACATAAAAAACAGCCCTCCAGCTCACTCTACTAGGAAAGGACAAGGTGCACACCTACCCGACATTAGTCGAATTTCCTTTTGTCTATGCAAATAAGCATATTATTTTATGCACGTTTTTGTGCTGCTGCTTCTTAGCTCTTCGTCGTCGCCGTCTTCGATAATGTGCCTCTCGGAGCCAGAGAGGCTCACCTGAAGAACGGCGTGAAATGAGCATTTACCAAATGCAGAGACTGCATTCTTTTCTCTGCGTCGTGGCCTACTACTGTGCCCTCCTCCCAAGTGCCCACAAAAGAAACGGAAACAAGGTGCGCAGATGCATCGATCTAACCTGAACCCGTATGTTGGCCTCTTTCGCTTCTTTCTACCGATGGTAGCTATATATGCAAAGCTGATTTTCCAATATGTCAGCATAATTTGTCTTCCCAGCCAACCATTTATACATCCGTCCATCGGCCGACTAACTGTTCTCCTACTTTTGCTCAGCAGCCCTTGGAGAGATGCGTGTTCTCCATAGCCTACTATGACTCTGTGCCAGTGGTTACCAGGTCTTTTTCTTTGAAGCTCTAGAAACATCTCGTGGACCACTAAAATGGATGATCCCGAAATGAAAGTTTATGGAAGCCTTGCAAAGATCTCATTATTTCCAAAAGATCGACAAAAACTGCAGAATACAACGTTTTTTTTAGATTGGTTATTTTTAAGAAAACTAATATCTAAAAAATCTAATCCCTCCATTTATTTATAAATCAAGAAAAACGACACTTGTTCACAATTGTTTCGCGGACCTCCTGAAAAGTAATCACGGCCCCTTAGGGATCCGCGGACTACCGGTTGGGAATTCCTACTCTACACAAACGAGAAGACAATTCGCTAATTTCCATTGCCATTTTCTTCTTCTCTCGTTCACAGACATAAGCCGCCTCTCGAAATCACCGTCCCCGCCTCCGTCGCATGGTAAGTCCCTAATAATGATCGATCACGCGAAAAATATCGAAAATTGCCGCTCTAAACGGTATTCACAAACCCCATCTTTCGAACGGTTTTTTTTTTGTATTCCGTTGTTTGCCACGTGCCACCGGTTGAGAAACGATTTTCCCCGGCAGACGACCAATCATCATCGTCCTTAATCAATTGGCCTGTTTGTTCCGGCGTTCGGTTTACGCAACCCTTTCTCTTCGGCAAGACTTCTGGTGGGATCTTAGCACCCCAAAGCTCTTTTTTTATTGTCCCACGATCGGAAGGCAGAGGAGAGGGAAAAAATACGGCAAACCGTTCCTTCGAGTTCCTGATTGGGTTCATCCTGCTCAAGCCTTTTTTTGGTGCGGGAAAATGGCACGCGACTGTCACGAGTAACAGTTTTATTGCAGAATCGTAATTGATTATCTCTTTAGATGTACATCTTAAGTTAGCTTCTATGAAGGGCTCGTAGATGCGTTTGTAATGAATAAAGAATAGATCAAGTTTTCTGCTATATCTGCATAAAGTGAATCAATTGCAGATATAAGCATAATTGATACGTTTGGAAACTCCATTGCTAAAGATGTTTATCCCAATCGATATTTTATTACAAAATGTTATTGCTCTTTACAAATTAGGCACCTAAGTAAGCGACTTCTTTTCGGCATATTTCCGACTAGCTCACTTAGTAGTCGATTCATCCCCTAATTTGGACTCTGTATGAGAGCCAGCCTCGGGGTACAAATCTCTCAAATAAAAGTACCCATTTATTTTTATGACTCTTTTTAATGTATACAAATCCTCTGAGCAGAATCTCAATAGAGTAATAAAACAGTAGATTGGAGTGCCTTGTACTTTTTAATTCCGCCGTAATTGCTTATCTTTGACAGATACGCGTATTTCGACTACCACTTGTAGCCTTCTCCAGTGTCAATTAGTCATATCCACAGAGGCGACATTTTTATGACATAGTTTTGGTTCTTTCGCCCAATCACTCTCAAATATTGGATTATTTTTGGCACATTGTCGATTATATCTACACGGTTAACTTCGGTTGAACGTTAGATATTTAAGTCTCTCACGACCCTGAAAATTCCTTTGTCTTTTTACGCAATTTTGCGTAAATGTGTAGATCTACCCTAACGCAAAATTGCGACAATGAAATTTTTGAGCGTCGTGAGAGATTTGCACATTTAATGCGTAACCGAAGTTAAGCGTGTATACGCGACCTGGGTCAGATTCTTGACAATACGTATCTCAATTTTGGGTCAAAATGGACCGCCAGGCAGTGTTGCCAGAAATGATCATTGCAGAGTAACTTCAGAACTTTGATTGCAAGCTTTGATATATTTGTAGTATAAATACGGCTTCCCATATAATTTTTATTCGCATTTTCTCTTGGGCTGGCCAAAACCGGTGCTTTTACCCCAATAAAATACTATTGGCAATAACTTTCCTTATATGCTTTAGTTTATTTAAGAGTATATGATTCTTGAATAAAGTGTCATTTTTGTATCAATTTACACCCAAATAAGTCCTCTGACGACATAAGAGGGACTCAATAGAAGCATAAAAATGAATGCCATCTTATAAAAACTCTTGGTTTTAGACATATTATACCAAACGACTGTATGCCAAATGACCTACCACCTCAAGAATCATCGTTTAAATGCCAAGAACTTCAGGAATTTTGCTCAAAAAAAAACATGAAAATATTGCTGGAAATTACTCTGGGAATTCTTCAAGAAATTTGGCCAATAGGGAAAGTGTACCAGTTATGGCCATAGTGGTTCCCTATTTGGCCATATGCAAAATTTGGAAAACTTTTACATTTTTAATCTTTTTGAATGCTTCAGCATCAAGATTTATCCTTCATTTTACTGCTAAAACACAAAAGATTTTTCAAAATGTGAAGGCATTCAAGATATCACGTATGGCGAAATAGGGAACCACTATGGCCATAACTGGTACACCTACCCTACTTGAAATTAAAATATTTTAAAAAGCTCCTAACTTTTTTCTTGATTCAACCAGAACTTCAACTTGGAATCACTCCAAAAAAAATTCATCAGGACACATTTCGAAATTTCTCTAGATATTTATTCACAAGCTCATTCATTAGAAAGATTTATTCAAGAGAGGACATTTTAAAACGTTTTCTCGATAAATTTTCAAGAAACTGCTTCAAAAGATTGTCTATTGGTTTCTCAAAATATTTAAAATAATTCCTCGAAGTTGTCCTCGGAAATCCTTTTAAGAGGAAATTTATTTTTTGAATAAATATCGTCGAAAATCATTGGAAAACTACTCCAGAAATAAGACTTTTGGTGAAACTCTTTGTTAACATTTGATACAAAATATCATAAAAAATATAAAGTTGATATTTCAAAAATTCTCCATCATCTTTAATGATTGATGCTCTCATAACCAAAATGTCTTAACTCTTTTAAATGTTTTCGTACACTCTTACGCAGTTATAAATGTCAGATTTTTTTATTCTTAAATTAACTTCGTTTGAGACAAAGCAGACTTTAGATAACTAAAAAAATAGGTTTTGTATTTTTAGGCCAATATGTCAAGAAACGGCCTACTTTTCTGACTGATTTATGCAGTGTCGTAATACACTCAACTCTCCCTTACTCGATATTGAAGGGACCATCGAGTTAGGGTGGTATCGAGTTACAGAACACAAAACCAGTGCAACGGCGATCCAAGGGACCATCGAGGTAGCCACGAAAACTAACTTTTACTGTGGTTCTCTAACTCGATATCGAGATACGGAATATCGAGAGTTAACTGTAGTAGTTCAAGAAGCAAGTTGAAGAATGATGATTTTTACAGCACGAGACGAAATTGGCAAGCCTCGTTGGATAACACTGTTCGACAAAAAAAGTCGATCTGAATGCACAGAGACCGGACAACCCGCGCTTGAAAGTATAAAAATAAACAAAAATAATGGCGTTTTCAGAATGTTCGTGTCTGCCCCAGGTCATTTTCAAAATATACTTGAACTTTTTGCATTTTTTTTTAAAAATCTAATCTAATCAATAAACCGACACAGTGTTTTATATTCAGGACAGCGGAATTCATGTGCCATATAATGTTTAAAACGTTAAGTCCAATATGAAGAATTGTATTAAGATTTGCAGGAAGCCCTCCCCCTTTTTTTGCACCCTCCCCATTTTTAAAGTATCGCAAATGATGGAATATTTAATATACAGGGGTTGTCAAAATAACTGGGACAGGCAAAAATTGGGCCAACTTTGGAATGCTGTAACTTTGACAAAAATTGACCAATTTCAATTCTTTAAGAAGTAATGGACGGGTCAACTAATCTAGTTTTGAGGTGAATCCACGGAGATGAACTATGACCACCGGATACCGGTGATAATCCGGATTTCCGGAAGCATGTCTTATGCAGTAAAATTATGACATGTTTTTAGTAAAGGTCTCGGCTAAAAATTTAAAATTTTATTACACATGGAGATAGAAGATCAAATTCTGAAGCGATTGGTGCGCCAAGTATTAAGATCGTTCCAGAAACAACCAAGATATAGCCATTTCCCCGGAATCGGTGCCGGTAGTGGATCCGAATTGGGATCAAACAATTTATTCACTCAAAATATATCGCGCAATATTGTTTTCTCCCTAGCTTATCATAAAATACCTTATTATAAATTGAGAAAGAGTCTTGTACAGATTTGGCCACTCATGGCGCCGCCAAGTGCCCCGGGGAACCTTGCATAGGGGACATTTCGATTTCGACACCAAAGCATATCATGCACGGCTCATTCTTCATGTCTTGTCGTAAATAGGGCAACTGTAGACTCAAAACGGATAGTTGACTACAGTGACTACTTCCGGGACCACCGGATGTTCCAGAGGTTCCTACAGTGGCCACTTTTGTGACCAACGGATATCCCTGAGGGAGGCTGTGATGTCCCCAATGACAGATTCCTCCGGGAAATTCCGGTGGTCTTAAAAGTGGCCACTGTAGTCAAATATCCACTTAAGGTCTACAATAGCCCTATTTAGCACGAGACATAAAAAATGAACCGTCGCACGATATGTATTGGAGTTCAATTTCAATTTTCCCTAATTACAGGTTCCCTCTGGAACATCCGGTGGTCTCAAAAGTGGCCATAATATTTAAATATACACATTGAGTCTACAGTTGCCCTATTTACGACAAGACATGAAGAACGAACTGTCGCATGATATGTTTTGGTGTAAAAATCGAAATGTCCCCAATGATAGGTTCCTTAGGGAACTATAGGAGGTCCCCAAAGTGGCCATTCTAGTTAAATATCCATTTTCGGTCTAAAGTTGATCTATTCATGACTAGACATGAAGAATGAGCCGTTGCACGATGAGTATTGGAGCTCAATTCCAATTGTCCCCGATTATAGGTTCCCTAGGAGACATCCGGTGGTCCCAAAAGTGGCCAATTCAAATTAATTCCCATTTTGAGTCTACAGTTACTTTATTTACGACAAGGCATGAAGAAAGAGCCGTCGCATGATATGTTTTGGTGTAAGAACAGAAATGTTCCCAATGACAGGTTCCTCCGGGAAATTCCGGTGGTCCTAAAAGTGGCCACTATAGTCAATTATCCATTTTAGGTCTACATTAGCCCTATTTAGCACGAGACATGAAAAATGAACCGTCGCACGATATGTATTGGAGTTCAATTTCAATTGTCCCTTATTACAGGTTCCCTCTGGGACATCCGGTGGTCCCAAAAGTAGTCACTGTAGTCAACTATCTATTTTGTGTCTACAGTTGTCATATTTACGACAAGACAAGAAGAATGAGCCGTCGCATGATATGTTTTGGTGTCGAAATCGAAATGTCCCCTATGCAAGGTTCCCCCGGGGCACTTGGCGGCGCCATGAGTGGCCAAATCTGTACAAGACTCTTTCTCAATTTATAATAAGGTATTTTATGATAAGCTAGGGAGAAAACAATATTGCGCGATATATTTTGAGTGAATAAATTGTTTGATCCCAATTCGGATCCACTACCGGCACCGATTCCGGGGAAATGGCCATATCTTGGTTGTTTCTGGATCGATTTTAATACTTGGCGCACCAATCGCTTCAGAATTTGATCTTCTATCTTCATGTGTAATAAAATTTTGAATTTTTAGCCGAGACCTTTGCTAAAAACATGTCATAATTTTACTGCATAAGACATGCTTCCGGAAATCCGGATTATCACCGGTATCCGGTGGTCATAGTTCATCTCCGTGGATTCACCTCAAAACTAGATTAGTTGACCCGTCCATTACTTCTTAAAGCATTGAAATCGGTCAATTTTTGTCAAAGTTACAGCATTCCAAAGTTGGCCCAATTTTTGCCTGTCCCAGTTATTTTGACAACCCCCTGTACATCAAATATTCCATCATTTGCGATACTTTAAAAATGGGGAGGATGCAAAAAAAGGGGGAGGGCTTCCTGCAAATCTTATTACAACTCTTTATATTGGACTTAACGTTTTAAACATTATATGGCACATGAATTCCGCTGTCCTGAATATAAAACACTGTGTCGGTTTATTGATTAGATTAGATTTTTAAATAAAAAATGCAAAAAGTTCA
>NW_018736532.1:0-38780 GCF_002204515.2 Aedes aegypti
CAAAGAACGAAAATCATTCTTCCCAGCTTAGACGGCTTCAGAGAATCGGAAGCCGATATACAGCCGCCCGCTCACGAACGAGCAACTGATAACATATCGGAGCAACAAAAATCAGCCGCCCAGTCAGATCGGCATCTAGCCATACCTATAAGGTCAGTGAGTAACGAATTGCTAAGCGTAAGAAAACAATCGGCAGGAAAACAGCAGCTGAGCACAAGCGCGTCTTCCACAACAGTCCCGAAAGAGAGTAAACTATTCGGCGTTAGCGAAACGAAAACACACGAAAGCAAATATGACCCTTTTGCTTCCGTGGCAAGGCCTTTGCATTCAGAGGATGTAAGAAATGTTCTAGCATTGGAAAGAAAACTAAACGTGGATAGTGAGAGGGTGCAAGTGGTGACCGAACGTCGTCCCACACAACGAAATCGCATTGTTGGTCAAAACCAAGTACGATTGATTAAAGTATTGTGCATCTACCGTGTAGGAAAGATCACTAAGTGTCATCGAATTTTCAATCATACTAAAAGGATTGCTCGACAAGAGCAGGAATGCATCGCGATCCTGCTGGTACATTCATGGCTATCGCATCAACGCGAGGGAACATCCCAGAGGCATGTATTATGGTGCACTCAGGAAGCCCAGCAGCTTAAGGAGTGGGAGCTATGCGAGAACCGGACGGCAATCGGTGTGAAGAAACGAATCTGTGTTGTTTTGGATCCGGATACTGGCCAGAGGATAAAAAATCTAAGAAAGATTCAGCAAATTTTAACTCAGACGAAAGGGCCATTTGACACTACGAGTTGGAAGTCACTGTAGATGTCGAAGTTATATGTACCGGAGAAAGGGCTGCTCATTTTCAACCTAGGAACTATGAAGTCGACATTTCAGAATCAGTCGCCAAACCTATATTGTGCCATTTCCATCGTAATATAAATGCACAACTACAGCTACCAACTGATTCAGTCTGCAGCTCAACCGGCGGAGATATATTCATCGATGAACGTTTCTTCTCCACTCAGCCTGCGCTGCTGTTTCCGGCGAATGTTGGGGTTAACATACTACGCAGCTGCACCTTTGATGGTTTTCTGCTGGATATTTTCGAGAAAAGCAACTTCATTGGAGTGGAGCTATACGGATCATCGTCAAGATTGCGATACCGAAACAATCATTCGTCCCCTGAGTGTAGTGATAAAAGATGCAAGCTTCATCGTCCTCGTACGGAAATGTACAGCCAAAGCCAATTGCATTTGCGTGTATGTTCACGCAGGGGACAGACAACGTTGGTGACTCTCTCTCAGTTGTACGTGAAAAATCAGCAAGCGAGAACTAGCATGCAACGAATACGATGTAGATTAACGAAATGGAATGATCGCCCCATATTAGGAAGCAATAGCTCTCATGACTCGCTGAAAATCTTCGGCATTGGATTATGTTGCTACTGCATTTCGTGGAGGAACCTGAATCTCAATACTCATCTTAATACTGTGGAGAATGAAGCGAAGCCGCTTATACAAACAGCATCATCCATGAAAAGACATATGTTCTCGACGGTTTCAACTCATTCGTTGCATGCCATTGAATTGCGTCAATCGCTGCAAACAGCTTCGATCATGGTTAACGTGGTACACCTACCGACAATGGGTTTTGAAGTTATTGTTCAATGGTTGTTCGCAATAGCATTTCACTCCGTTAAAATCAAACGAAGTAACCAAAATACAATTCTGCGCTGGATGTATAGAAGCCTAGATATAAAATCATCATCACAGCCATTCCAAATTTTCCAGCCTAACGTTTCGGAAGACCGTGCTCCATCAACCAACGTATTTAGTCTGCATGATTACAGTCCTAAGATAGAAGGTTGCTCTGATCTTGGCTCAGATATACAAGATGATTTAAGTAAGCGGTACAAAGAGATTAGGGATGATAATGAATGCCACAGCAATTATTACGATAGTGGGAGTCAAATAGTCGAGATGAATTACAGATATAACTCCAAAACAAGTCATTCGAGTTGTTTGGCAAGGAAGCTTCTTTCAGCAAGACTATCTAGTGTTTTCGGCAATGATGGAAATAGCAGATGTAGGACAGTGGTAAAACTGGAACCGGTGGCCAGTGTTACGGGGGGGAGTGTTGCCGCTGGGAGCACTGCCAATGCCCAATTTGTAGCTAGGTTTGAGCCACGACAGTAGGAGACAAAGGCAGGTTGTCAAAAAGAGTCGATAGAGATGAAAACGTTGATTCATTATACATTTGAGCATTTCTATACAATGTGAATTTGATTGTGCTACCTAAACTATTATTTCAATTATTAATCTAAACTATTTACATGCAATTTGTTATTCTATCTAAATCTAATATCTAAAAGTAAGTGAAATGATGTTGAGCTTCTTCGGATCCATTATATAATTCTATCAAAACTATTACAGTGAACTGCGATCCAAAATGGTATTAGCGAATTAGACTATTGTCCATTTGTTGCGTCGGTGAGAATAGATCGGAGTGATACCCAGTAAAAGCACTGAAAGTGTAAGATTGAATTCTGTAACCTTTGAAATTATACTTATATATGATGAATAATTACTTACAGTTTAAAGCTGTATAAAACCGCAGACTCTAGTCCGAGTTTATTATGCTGCTGACAACCCTGTGTCTGACCGAATTCCTTGATCTGTTCCCCGCCAACAACTGGTCTTCTATCAACCAGGCTTGAGAACTGTGATCACAATTTGCCACAGTTCATCGATTCTGCCAGTCAACCAAAACACAAAGCAGCAGCAGCATCAATACCATCAGGCGTTGCGCTGCCAACGGTTCACTCTCTGCTTGACTGTTTTTGTCTCTCCACTATGACCGTTTTCGGGCAGCCATCTCGAGGTGAATGATTGAAAAAAATGTTAAATCATTCAATCGCTAATATTTCGCTTGTGTTTTCAACTAATTGAAATCTATTAGCGCTAACAGCAAGAGCACAATTATTCCGGTGCGATACATATAAACAAGTTCAATTTCATGCTGCCTTTATCGAGTAAAAATGCGAAACCTCGAATACCGGAAAAATCGTGTCACCACTGTGCTCGAGTCATTTCGCATTCGGTTTTGAAAAAAACGTTGTGAAGAAGAAGATTACAGTTTTGAAGAGCCGTGACATTTTTTTGTTTTGAACGGTCATGGTTTGCTTTGGATTTTGATGGTCGTGTAGAAAAATGTGAATGTCGAGGTGGTAAATGTTTGCTACAGTACATTTCCCATCACTGCTATCAACTATCCCGTTGGTCAACTCCTCCAGCATCCGACTAAATTCTGCGTTGATTTTGGCGATCACGAATCATTTCATGCAAAGGAAACCTACCCGTTGCTGCGCCTGTGCTATCCGTCATCCAATTGGCGTTATCGAGTGGTATTCGATACGGTTCAGCTATTACCGTAACGCCGCACTTAGTTTCTGTTGTCGACTGCAACAAAAGTTGCTGTGCGATGTCGCAGTGATTCAGGCTGATCTGCGTTACCTCCGTTACGGATACTAGAGTTCTGGTCTACTGTACGTAGGGTCTAAATGACTTACGGTACACTAGTGGGCAAGAGCAGTCGACTACGAACCGTCTGCAGCGCGTTTCTCTTCAAAGATCATTGAATCTGGACCAGATTTTTAGCATCTGAGTCGGCGATTTACACATGACATGAGTTCGTCAGAGTTTCATGCGTCACTTGAGCTGGCGAGTTCGAAAGACGTTACCGTTAGCGCTCTGATATCCGGGCACTCGACTGCTAAGTCTACGAGATCTTCTAGTGGATCGTTATCGGCAGGTTGTTCATCTCCAATGTCGTCGTCCTCCAGAGCTCTTCTAGATTCTTCAACATCGTTCTGAAAATTCAGCCGCTTGTTCACCTTTTTGTTCGAATCCTGGATTGAACTGCTTTTGCTACTCGTCCCCACCGCCTCTTGGATGAGGGCATGGCGTTTTTCAAACGACTCCATCCTGATTTGCATATTCTTTCGCTTTAGCTCCAGCTCTTCCTGTAATTTCCGTTCGCGCATCTTGCTTTCCTCCTCCGCTAGTCGCCGTTTTCCTCCAGCCGACGTTTCTCTTCGGTTAGCTGTTGCCTTCTTATGTCCTCTTGCTCCTGTAGTGCTTCTTCTAGCAGCTGCTGCTCTTCTACGACGAGCTTCAACTCTTCCTCCAACAACTTTGCATGGACATTGGAAGTCATACTTTTCTGCGGATCTGGATATCTTCTGCCCTTCTTCGAAGCTATTCTAGAACATCCTTTCAAGGTTTTCTTCTTATGTTTATCGTCACCGGGCACTTGTAGCATAATTGAATGTAGCACGAAATCTCTTTTTCATACAGTTTAACTTCTATATTGGACATTTTTCTTGTCATGTTTCAATTAAAAACATGGTCAAACACATTCTATGGCAACGCAATCTTCTAAAGTATAACTCTTCAGCATCAGTTCATGATATCACATAACGTTTCATCCATCAAACTACACAACACATTTCGTAGACCGAAATATCTCACACATATTTTGGCTTCGGATGCGAGAGAAAAAAAGCTCCTGTCTCCAGCATCCGAGCTTCACCAGAACCGCTGTCATACCGTTCAAACTCAGACATGACTCCGAGCCCCCGGGGCCGACAAAGTCCTAATGTTGTTGCCACAACACCTCGCTCCTGGAGGACGTGCGGGGAGGACCGAACTTTCGGAGGACAAACTCGGTGAAATATTTCTACCAGGCCCTCAGGGCCAATTAAAATCGATAACCGTCGCATGAATAGGCACAGAGAGAGCCCTGCTGCAGCAGCATAAGTCAGTGGAGTAGATTACTCAGAGATGGATGAAGGGAAGTGGAGGGGGAGGAGCATAGAACACAATCACCGACCGTGTCATGTGAAATTTCTTCATGGAATGCCTTTTAAATATCCCCGGGGTTCGAATATGCAGATGCGGGTCGTCTCCGGACTCGTCCTTGCCGTTGAGCGGTTGCCACTATGGACCAGATATTGAAATTTCGCCTCAGAAGTCCGGAAACCTTTTCTAAATAAACGAATTAAGAAAAATATTTCATGTTCATGTTTTTAGGATTATTTTTCTTTTAAGCTAAATGTAATTCATTATGAAAGAGCTTGGAATTTTGTCGCGAAATTTTGATTTCCGACCCATTGTGGCTCGAATGGATCGCCATCGGCAATGTTGCGGTTAGTGTTCACAATGCACCAGACCGAGACTAGAACACACTCCGAACACATTATGCGAGAAAGGAGAATATTTTGTTAAAGACATCCACGGGAGGAGAAAAATTCATTTATCAAAAGTTTTATTGTTATCAATGTTTGCACGGTTTTCATTTCCTCCGACCGGGTTTCCTTCGGAGCTTCCCCCATAAGGATCGGGACGATCATTTTCTTCGCCTCAGCTAGCAAAGAAGCAGCGTCTCCTCGGTGCAACAGTGTTTTCTCATTGTAGTTCTCGTTTTAAATGGAAAATGGGTAACGTCTTCTCGTCATCGTCGTCGTCGTCGTCGTCGTCGTCGTCACCGTCTTTCTTACCACACACACTCGCTCTGCTCCTGATGAGATTCTTTTCTTCTGGACCGCCTTTATGGCTCTGATGCTCCGTGAGAAATGAGACGTTGTAGCGGATTTAACAGCTTCATACATGGGGCGACCGATTCTGAACGAGGCAAGACAAGCTTCATCGGCATACAAGAAAAGATAAAGACGAGCTTTAAATTACTTTGAGCGCTATACGGATATCAGATAGTACGCGTTTTCAATGCAGTGCTTTCAACACTGTTGGGTAGAATGAGAAGTGGAATCTCCAACATTTTTACAAAGTAAAACCGTCACAACGTTTTCTCACTATTCGACTTGCAGCTTTCCCACCAAATCTACAATCTTGGATCATTATCGTATCAGCACCAGTAGGACAATGAAAGGAAAAGTGGCATCGGCCAAATGACGAGGCATTTTGCTTAGTCAAGAAGTCAGTGTTGACTTCATCCATCAAAGTTTGCGTGTCTGATGGAGGTGAAATTTGCTATTCATTTAGGGCCATTAGACCAGTTTTTGTAGCATGGGAAGCACCAATGATGCCACTAGTGTTTGAAAGGAAAAACATGATTTTGGATCAATCGTCAATCGTCAATCGTCTCAGGATTCTGAGAGAACCTTTTTCAGCATTCGGAGAGAATCCTTCTGAGGATTCAGAGAGTATCTTTCTCAAGCTTCTGAGAGAATTTTTCTCAGAATTCGGAGAGAATCTTTTCCAGGATTCGGAGTGAATCCTTCTCTGGATTCTGAGAAAATCCTTTCTCAGGTTTTTGAGAGAATCTTTCTCAGGGTTCTAAGAGAATCCTGCTCAAGTTTCTAAGATAATCCTGCTCTGCATTCTGAGAGAATACTGCTCAAGATTTCAATAGAATCCTTCTCAGGATCTGAGAGAATCCTTCTCCGGATTCTGAGAGAATTCTCCTCAGGTGTGCGAGAGAATTCTTCTCAGGGTTCTGAGAAAATCTTGCTCAGGATACTGAGCGAATCCTTCTCAATGTTCTTAAAGAATCCTTCTTTAGATCTGAGAAAATCCTTCTCTGGATTCAGAGAGAATCCTTCTCAGGATACTGAGAGAATCCTTTTCAGGATTCTGAGAGAATCCATTTCAGGATTATGAGAGAATCCTTCTCAGGATTCCGAGAAAATCTTCCTCAGGATTTTAAAACAAACTTTCTCAGGATTCTGAGAGAATCCTTCTCAGGCTTCCGAGAGAAACCTTCTCAGGCTTCCGAGAGAAACCTTCTTAGAATTCAGAAAGAATCATTCTCAGGATTCCGAGAGAATATTTCTCAGGATTCTGAGAGAATCATTCTCCTGATTCTTAGTGAATCTGTCTCAGGATTTTAAGAGAACCTTTCTCAGGATTCTGTAAGATTCTTTTTCAGGATCCTGAGAGAATTTTGCTCAGGATTCTAAGAGAAATGCTCTCAGGTTTCTGAAAGAATCCTTCTTAGAAATCTGTGAAAATCTTTTTCAGAATTCTGAGAAAACTCTTCTGAGGACTTCGACATAACCCTTCTGATGATTCTGAGAGCATTATTTTTTTTCTGCTCAGGATTTTGAGAGAAGCCTGCTCGGAGAGAAATCTTTTGATAACTCTGAGAGATCGGCTCAGGATTCGAAGACAATCTTGCTGAGGCTTCTGAGAGAAACTTTCTCAGATTTGGAGAGAATCCCGCTCAGAATTCGGAAAGAAACCAGTTCAGGATTCTGAGAGAATGTTTCTAAGAATTTTGAAAGAATCCTGCACAGGATTCAAAAAAAATCTTCTCAGAATTTGGAGTGATCCTGGAGAATCCTGCTCAGGATGCAGAGAGTATCATGTTCAGGATTCGGATAGAATTCTGCTTAGGATTCAGAAAGAGTTTTGCTCGGGATTCGGAGAGAAATATTATCAGAATTCTGACAGAATCCTGCTCAGAATTTCGAGAGAATCCTGCTCAGAATTCTGAGAGAACTCTCCTGATGATTCTGAGTGAATCTTTCTCTGGATTCTGAGAGAATCCTATATAGGATTCTGAGAGAATACATCTCAGGATTCTGAGAGAATCCTTTTCAGGATGTTGAGTGACTCCTTCTCAGGATTCAAAGAGAGTTTTTTTTTCAGAATTCAGGAGCATTCTTCTCAGTATTTTGAGAGACTCATTATCAAGATTCTGAGAGAATCATTCTCATGATTCTGAGTGAATCTGTCTCAGAATTTTGAGAGAACCTTTCTCAGGATTCTGAGAAAATCCTGTTCTGGATTCTGGGAGAATCCTTCTCAGAAATCTGAGAGAATCTTTTTCAGAATTCTGAGAGAACTCTTCTGTGGAATCCGAGATAAAAGTTCTGAGGAATCTGAGAGCATTTTTTTCAAGATTTTTAGAGATTCTGCTCAGGATTCTGAGAGAATCCTGCGCAGGATTCGAAGACAATCTTGATCAGGATTCTGAGAGAAACTTTCTCAGAATTGTGAGAGAATCCTGCTCAGAATT
The DNA here is from genome assembly GCF_002204515.2 of Aedes aegypti. Classification (NCBI taxonomy): domain Eukaryota; kingdom Metazoa; phylum Arthropoda; class Insecta; order Diptera; family Culicidae; genus Aedes; species Aedes aegypti. The sequence goes on from NW_018736532.1 coordinate 8,032, forward strand.
CGAAAAGAATCCAGTTCAGGATTCTGAGAGAATGTTTCAAAGAATTTTGAAAGAATCCTGCTCTGGATTCAAAAAGAAAACTGCTCAGAATTTGGAAAGATCCTGAGAGAATCCTGCTCAGGATGCGGAGAGTATCATGTTCAGGATTCGGATAGAATTCTGCTAAGGATTCAGAGAGAGAGAGTCATGCTCGGGATTTGGAGAGAAATATTATCAGAATTCTGACAGAATCCTGCTCAGAATTTCGAGAGAATCCTGCTCAGAATTCTGAGAGAACTCTTTATAGGATTCTGAGAGAATACATCTCAGGATTCTGAAAGAATCCTTTTCAGGATTCTGAGTGACTCCTTCTCAGAGTTTTTTTTTTCAGAAATCAGGAGCATTCTTCTCAGTATTTTGAGAGACTCATTATCAAGATTCTGAGAGAATCATTTGCATGATTCTGAGTGAATCTGTCTCAGAATTTTGAGAGAACCTTTCTTAGGATTCTGAGAGAATCCTTCTCAGAAATCTGAGAGAATCTTTTTCAGAATTCTGAGAAAACTCTTCTGTGGACTCCGAGATAACCCTTCTGAGGAATCTGAGAGCATTTTTTTCAAGATTTTTAGAGATTCTGCTCAGGATTCTGAGAGAATCCTGCGCCGGATTCGAAGACAATCTTGATCAGGATTATGAGAGAAACTTTCTCAGAATTGTAAGAGAATCCTGTCCTGCTCAGAATTCGTAAAGAATCCAGTTCAGGATTCTGAGAGAATGTTCTAAGAATTTTGAAAGAATCCTACTCAGGATTCAAAAGAAAACTGCTCAGAATTTGGAAAGATCCTGAGAGAATCCTGCTCAGGATGCGGAGAGTATCATGTTCAGGATTCGGATAGAATTCTGCTTAGGATTTAGAGAGAGAGAGTCATGCTCGGGATTCGGAGAGAATATTATCAGAATTCTGATAGAATCCTGCTCAGAATTTCGAGAGAATCTTGCTCAGAATTCTGAAAGAACTCTCCTGATGATTCTGAGAGAATCTTCCCTGGATTCTGAGAGAATCTTTTTAAGGATTCTGAGAGAATTCTTCTCAGGATCCTAAGAGAAATGTTCTCAGAATTCTGAGAGAATCCTTTTCAGGATTCTGAAAGACTCCTTCTCAGAAATCTGAGAGAATTTTTTTTCAGAATTCTGATAGAACTCTTCTGTGAAGTCCGAGATAATCCTTCTGAGGAATCTGAGAGCATATTTTCCATGTTTTGTAGAGATTCTGCTCAGGATAATGAGAGAAGCCTGCTCAGGATTCGAAGCTAATCTTGCTCAGGATTCTGAGAGAAAACTTTCTCAGAATTGTGAGAGAATCCTGCTCAGAATACGAAAAGAATTCAGTTCAGGATTCTGAGAGAATGTTTCTAAGAATTTTGAAAGAATCCTGCTTAGATTCAAAAGAAATCTGCTCAGAATATGGAGAGATCCTGAGAGAATCCTGCTCTCGGATCGGAGAGAATCCTGCTCAAGATGCGGAGAGTATCATGGTCAGGATATGGATAGAATTCTGCTAAGGATTCAGAAAGATCCTGCTCGAGATTCGGAGAGAAATATTATCAGAATTCTGACAGAAGCTGCTCAGAATTTTGAGAAAATCCTGCTCAGAATTCTGAGAGAACTCTCTGATGATTCTGAGAGAATCTTTCTCTGGATTCCGAGAGAATCCTTTTTAGGATTCTGAGAGAATACAGCTCAGAACTTTGAGAGAATCCTTCTCAGGATTCTGAAAGACTTATTATCAAGATTCTGAGGAGAATCATTCTCATGATTCTCAGTGTATCTGTCCAGGGTTTTGAGAGAACCTTTCTCAGGATTCTGAAAGATTTCTGCTCAGGATTCTGACGGAATTCTCCTTGTATCGTAAGAGAAATATTTTCAGAATTCTGAGAGAACCATGCTCAGGAATCTTAAAGAACCTTTCTTAGGATTCTGAGAGATTCCTGCTCAGGATCTGAGAGAATTCTTCTCAGGATCCTTAGAGAAATATTGAGAAATGAGAGAATCTTGCTCTGAAACCTCAGAGAATCCTTCTCAGGAATCTGAGGGAATCCTACTCAGGATTCTGAAAGACTCTTCTGAGGACTCCGAGATAACCCTTCTGAGGATTCTGTGAGCATTGTTTTTTCAAGATTCTTAGAGAATCTGCTCAGGATGCTGAGAGAAGCCTGCTCAAGATTCGGAGAGAAATCTTTTTGGAATTCGGAGAGAATCCTGCTCAGGATTCGAAGACAATCTTGCTCAAATCTGAGAGAAACTTTCTCAGATTTGGAGAGAATTCTGCTTAGGATTCGGAAAGAATCCAGTTCAGATTCTGAAATAATATTTCTCAGAATTTTCAAGAATCCTGCTCAGAATTCAAAAAGGAATCTGCTCAGAATTTAGAGAGATCTTGAGAGAATCCTGCTCAGGATGCGGAGAGAATCATGTTCAGGATTCGGAGAGAATTCTGCCAAGGATTCAGAGAGAGAGTCCTGCTCGGGATTGGAGAGAAATATTATCAGAATTCTGAGAGAATCCTGCTCAAAATTCTGAGAAAATCCTGCTCAGGATTCGGAGAAAATCTTGCTCAGCACTCGAAGAGAATCCTTCTGGAATTGGAGAAAATTCTTTAAGGCGAAGTAGGCCGTCAATGAAATTTGTACAAGTCCGTTTCCCGGAATAACCCCTTTCCCGGAAACCCATTTCCCGGAATGCACAGAAAATAAACTTTCGCGGATTTCGCGAAACTTTAATTTCGTAGCGATTAACGCGCAGCTATTCAGCAAGACCACAGCAAAGTATTTGCAGGTTTCAATCCCGCCGGTCGAGGATATTTTAGGATTGAAAAAAGCCAATGAAATTAAACCTGTCGCTGCTGTAGGCAAAATGCCTAGAATGTATCGTTTTGTCTCAAATTCGAGCACTCGGTTTTTGTTATGGCGATTGGGTTGAAATGTTTCGCTGAAATATGTCATCAAACTACAAGGAAATGGCAGTCAATTGCAATTCATTTTATACGTCTTTTAATCTATTTTATTTCTCTGGAGTAGTGATGATCCTCTAGTTCGAAACCAGTAAAACTAGCTCAGAAATTATTTGCGAAACTATTTATATGATTACGATTTATTCCTGCTGTTCGGAATTTGAATCAAGGTGTTCGGAATAGGAGGTTAAATGAACAAAGTATTCGGCATTTGAATCAAAATGTTGCTCCATACTTTTACGTTAAAACAATACTAAACAAGTTTAAATAAACAATTTTATCTGCAAACCTAACAGCTAATAGTTAGACTTTGCGGAGAAATTGAAATTTTCACTAATATCACCTAATTTATGCCTATCAGATGCATTTGAAGTCACTGTTGGCCTAAAGTGTTCGGAATATGAGTCAAAACGGTATTGAAACACTCGTTACTAAAGGTAATCCAAAACTACTGTACTGCCCATAACTGCGTGTTTGTCAAATTCGACATTTTTCACAATTTCGAGTTAATACCGGGGAGAGTCATCAAATGACAAATACTTTCGATCAACTTACTGAAATCTGTGAGATTGTTCAAGAAAAATCGAAAAAATATCAAGTTGTTTTGTCACATTGGCAATTGTAACCGCATAACAGTCACATTGAGATTATACATGAGCCTTATAATGCAGTAGCAACGAAATTTATATCAGAATTATTTTCTGACTATTCACTCAATATGCGATATGAGTTGTACAAAATTTCAGCCTCAAATAAGCATTTTTGAATTCTTAGTGTTTTTTTTTTTAATTTTAGTTTCCTCCCATACTGCAATAAAATGCAAACTTGGTGTCCCATTTACTCAATGCCTACATTTGTCGAATGTTACAAATATGCAGTTATGGGCAGTGTAGAAAAATGTTCTATTATCCGGAGCATTCCCCGCGTTAACAACCTTCGATGACACTGATGATTTAGAAAATGCATGCACCCAAAACAGGCTACTTGATGAGATTCACGTTTTCAAACTACCTTAGTAAGAAGAGCCACGTGAGATTCGCGACATTCAAGCCTACTACTATTACCATTCCCAGCCCTGATATAATCCAATTACTCAAAAGAATAACCTTAGTTTGAAATAAGGGGAAAATTTTGATGTTTAATATTAGCAGCCTTCTCGATAATTTGGAAGAATGGCAAATTTTCAAAAGAAGGGTGATTCTCTATGAAAAAAGCAGTGGTTATAAGTGGAATTTGTGTTGGTGGATTTGTTTATCAGTTTGAACATTATTATTTGTTCGAATAGCATAACTCGAAAGAACAGCCTATGCTTGGAAGAAGGGCAATTATCCAATTAAAATAATAATAACAACACAAGAACAACACGGAAATTGACCGGGCAAAAAGTTTCTCACATACTGCACATAGAGGGTTTAGAGGTTAAAAATGTCTTGAAATTATTTAGTCTTGAAGTAAGTCTTCTGTTGGAAACCTTTCAAAGGGATATAAAATCTAGAATATTATTTTTTTTACAAGAAATCTGATTGCAAGCTTAGGTGGTTAAGCAATTTAAGCTTGCAATCAGATTTGTTGAAAAAAAAAATCCAACCCGTCAAATATTTCGATCTAATAAAAAACTTCGCTCACTTACTGAAAATATGGTGGATAAAATTAGTAAAATAAAAAGGCTGTGCATTTTTTTTCGAGTTGTTGATTTTAAGGGCGAAAACTGCTTTTTCATTTATGACATTTGCTTCATTTTTATTTGCACCTTAATGTGCTACTATAATAGCCGGTAAAACTATTTTTCAAATCAGAATGACATTTGGCCATATCAGTTTACATTGGGCCTAGGGGTAACTGTGATCATTCTTTTCGATGCATTTCGTGGCTGACATGAACGTCAAAAAACTAATCTATGACAATCTAGTAGCTATTTACAAAGTATTCTTGGAATTTGCCACATTGTTTTCATGATTCCGATATTACTTTGCTTTAAAAAATGGTATAGAACCGGAAATTATTTAGTTTATTTACCATTCAGTAGCTGGGTTACAGTGTTGTTCAGACTCATTTCCCCGAAAATAACATTTTCCGAACTACGAAGATACGAACTACTACAACCATGCTCTATTCTCCTAATATAGAAAAGCAGATGGTTAAGCTTGAGTACTGCACACAAAATCGATCAATTTTGATCCCAGAGAGCCACAATTCAAGTTTCGGTGAAATGAAATGAGTGAGTGAGTGAGTGCGAATCATTTCACCGAAACTTGAATTGCGGCCCACCGAGATCGAAACTGTCGTATCCCATGTGCAACACTCAAGCCCAACCACCTCCCCCTCCATCTCAGGAATACAACGCACAGTTATAACAGTTCATGGCTTCACAATTCGAATTTCGGGGAAATGAGTCTGGTCAACACTGCTGGGTTATTCCGGGAAATGGTTTTCCGGGAAATAATTTCCGGGAAACGTCTTTACGGGAAATGATATAACCGTAATCATATCATTATCAACTATGAGGACTGTATGTTATTACTTTGAAATTACGAGACGTAATGCAACATGGCTGCCAAAACGAATGACGGGCTACTTAGCCTTAAATCATTCAGAGAGAATCCTTCCCAGGATTAGCGAAGTATACTTTTCAAAATTTGGAGAATATTCCTCTCATTACTTACTTACTTATTTGGCTTTACATCAATTATCTTGATAAAGCCTCGCCAACAATAATTCGCCAATTCACTCGGTTCATGGCCGCTTCTCTCCATCCTCGACTGTGACCCACGCTCTCCAGGTCCCGGTGTACCTGGTCAATCCACCTAGCTCGCTGCGCCCCACGCCTTCTTGTTCCGACCGGATTCGTGGCGAACACCATCTTTACAGGGTTGTTGTCCGGCATTCTTGCAACATGCCCTGCCCAGCGTATCCTTCCAGCTTTAGCTACCTTCACGATACTGGGTTCGCCGTAGAGTTGAGCGAGCTCGTGGTTCATCCTTCGCCGCCACACGCCGTTCTCCTGTACGCCGCCATAGATCGTCCTTAGCACTCGGCGTTCGAAAACCCCAAGAGCTTGCAAGTCCTCCTCGAGCATAGTCCACGCCTCATGCCCATAGAGGACTACCGGTCTTATGAGCGTTTTGTACATCGTACATTTGGTGCGGGGATGAATCTTTCTTGACCGCAGTTTCTTCTGGAGCCATAGTAGGCACGACTTCCGCTGATGATGCGCCTTCGTATTTCCCGACTAACATTGTTGTCAGCCGTCAACAAGGATCCAAGGTAAACGAACTCGTCCACCACCGAAGGTATCTCCGTCTATCGTAACACTGCTTCCTAGGGGTCTGTCGCGCTCAGTTCCGCCAACCAGCATGTACTTTGTTTTCGACGCCATTCACCATTAGCCCGACTCTTGTTGCTTCGCGTTTTAGGCGGGTGAAAAAATCTGCCACCGTTTCAAATTTTCTCCCAATAATATCCATGTCGTCCGCGAAGCAAACAAATTGTCCGGAATCTCGTGAAAATCGTGCCTCGACTGTTTAGTCGGCTCTCCGCATAACACCTTCAGGCGCAATATTGAACAACAGGCACGAAAGTCTGTCGGCCTGTCGTAGTCCCCGCCGAGACTCGAACGAACTGGAGTGCTCGCCTGAGATCTTAACGCAGTTTTGCACACCGTCCATCGTTGCTCTGATCATTTTGTGAGCTTTCCGGGAAAGCTGTCTCGTCCATGATTCCATAGCTCTATGCGTCGATACTATCGTATGCCGCCTTGAAATCGATGAACAAATGGTGCGTAGGGACTGGTACTCACGGCATTTCTAGAGGATTTGCCGCACGCCAAAGATCTGGTCCGTTGACGAGCGGCCGTCGATGAAACCTGCTGATAACTTCCCCCGAACTCGTTGCTATAGGTGATAGACGACGGAAGAGAATCTGGGATAGCACTTTGTAGGCGGCGTTTAGGATGGTGATTGCACGATAATTTTCACACTCCAGTTTGTCGCCCTTTTTGTAGATAGAGCATATAACGCCTTGCTTCGTCGTCCGATAGATTTGGCTCACGGTTTCGCGTGTGTTTTTCGTCGCCGAAGATTTTTTTTTTGTTTTTCCTGTTTTGGAGCGTCTTGCTGGGTAGTGCTTCGTGAAGCCCAAGCAGGACAGTTTTTACATTCAGAAATGGAATAGTGAAAAGTGAAAAATGAAAAAGTGATTTGTTTGATTTGTGTCCTCAGTACTGTTGTTTCTTGGCTGCCCTAAGTTCACCGAACCATCCGGAAAGTGACAGGCAGCACAATAAATTTTAAAGAATCAATCCGGTGAGTTTGTTCCAGTATGATACTTTTTCTTTTGTGAGCCTTCCGGATCGTTTTTGTCCGCGTCGTGGAACTTCTGATCGTTTTCTTGAACGGAAAATGTTATTTTCGGAGTTTGATAATTATGTTCAGATTGCGCATTCTGTCCGGGGCGGGTGTTACGCAACTACAATCGGTCGTGGATGCTTTTAACGTTCGATGACCCTGGAGGGATCGATTCTGCTTTTCGTATAATCTTGAGCAGAAAAACCGACTGTGTGTAGGGTGTTTAGTTCGAACGCGCTTCCTTTCGTTTTTCGATTACTAAAAAATACAGTACCACCCAGTACAATTTTTTAATGGGAACAGTTACAGTTTTTCAATAGGCGTGATTTTTTTTTTTTTTTACGCGTTATCGTTATTTTATACAATCCGATGACCCTGGAGGGATCGGTTTTGCTTTTTACTGGTTATTTGAGCAAAAAATTACTGCACAATCGACAAGCATTTCGCGAAATACTATTTATACTATAAATAAGCTGTTGTTTTCTCTTTTGATTGCCGGCATTTCAAAAGATTAATTTGAAAACGCTTAAACAACAAATATTTATGGTCTATCGCCAGCTTTCTAGGCGATCCTGACAATATACCTTCCCCAATCTCCAACTCCCGTAGCACTTATGAGGGTGTCGCTGAGTCGGGGTCTCTCATTAAGTAAGTGCTACAATCAACATTTCTTCCCCTATTCCCAAGTTACGGTAAAGATGGGCGTGGCCGGGAATAGCGATATTTCATGCTTTTAGTATTCTTGATTATGATTTGAACAAGGTATACTCCCTGCCTTGTTCTTGAAAGTAGTCAGGATGAGATTATTAAAAAGAAATATGAATGTTGCTACGTATCCAATCTACGAAGTATACCGTAACTACGCTATAGGGCATATAACGCCTTGCTTCCACTCCTCCGGTAGTTGTTCCGTTTCCCAGATTCTGACTATCAGCCGATGCAGACAAGCGGCCAACAATATTCCTCTCATGAATAGGGGAAAATCTTTCTAAGGATTCTGAAATAATGCATCAAGAGAATCAAGAATATGACAAAAATGAAAAGTATCAGAGATTGAAACACACTTTCTAAATAAAGCACAAAGTTCATAATAGCTTGCAGGGCGAGCGACGGAATCAAGACCAATCGTTTTCGGTTCGCATGGCGCGAGTGCGAAAAGAGATTCGCGTTTCTCAGTTAGTATGTATGCTTCAAATAAAGCTGAAAATTGTGGCTGCTCAATCAAGGATGAAGGATCAATTGGCGAGCTCGTTTCATTTTTTAAATCTATAAAATATATATGACCGCACATTAAATCGTTACAACGGTGGGACATAAATATGATTATTCAACAAACTATGAATGGTTTGTCACTGTAAGTGTCGGCATAAACTCTAATTCATTTTTTTTATATAAAATCTCTTGCCTTTTACCTTTATTTTTATACAAAAAAAAAGCTTTGAATGGTTCGGTCTGTTTGTGGCCGGCGCCGTTTTTGACCCTGTTTAAATAGAGACACTGAATTATGCACACTGAAGAAGATTATGGCCAATCCCAGCCGAACTTCTAGTTGATTCTTTGTGCATTTTCACTGATTTTAGTCAATCACGAAATAGCAACCATTGATATGTGTAGTCAGTCTAAGCTAAGCTCAGCTAAGCTAAAGCACAAAGTTCGTAATCATTGTGGATTCCAATGTTGTCAAAACACTCCATTGCTGTTCTATATCCGGATCAATTATCCGCATCTGGTTTATTATGCCTCGCACATTCACCGACATGTTCCATTTCGTCTGACATGCTTAGAAATTTGCACTCGGTCGAAACCGAATTCGACAAACAATATGCAATCAATTAGTGCACGCGTAGCACTCAGCATGGTGGAGTCGCGATATCTATGGTGGTTTGTGTAATGGTTTAATTAAAATCTGCACCGTTTCGAATGGCGTCATCGCACTCAGTTCGGCTAAACTTTGTTGAGCCTATAACAGGATAAACGCATTGATAGTTTGTTATAGAAAAGTGAATTTGTTGAAGTACGTTTGTTATTCATTCTATTGTTAAGTAACATAAATTGTTTACATTTCCACTACGTGAAGGTTATGTAACCTTGAACGACAACTGTAATATTTCTCTACGAGTAGATGATTGTGAAATTGAAATGAGACCACTTTCCCTTACACTCGATGGTGGTGCCAGCCAGTCTTCCTGGCTTTGTAATTACCGGAATCAATTGTACTGCATAGCGAAAGGTGAGGCAAAAGTTCGACATTTGTGGTATTCATTATTCTTGAATTCTCTTGATTCTCTCGATTCTCTTTATTCTCCTAATTCTCTTGTTTCTCTTAATTCTCTTGATTCTCATGATTCTCTTGATTCGTTTAATTCTCTCCAAGCTCTTGATTCTCTTGATTCTCGTGATTCTCTTGATCTGGAAATCCTGAAAATAAACTTTCGCCCTACCTTACTCTATGCATTGTTGAAAGCCATTCGGAAAGCCGACCACCAATCCGATTTCGATTCACGCCACATCCTGTTTGAAGGAGCTTTAAAAAAAAGCACTGACTGACTGCACTTGACACGTGGTAGATTGAATTAAAATTAAAATCGTAAATCACTGGAGTCAGATTTGATTCCGGTGGCGGTATGCCTGTGCCCTGTCCCCGGACTTATTGCTATGGTGGACGTTCACTCTCGTTTTCCCCGTAACTACTATGTCCAACAGGGTGTTACAACGCAGTGGATTGATCGCTATGAAAGCGGAATGTGAAGGGCTTTGATTGCAATCAACTGGCTGATTGAGTTTCTGCCCTTCCGTTCAAGGGATTAGGGACCGAGGGAACAGGTGTTCAGTTGGCACGGAGAAAAGGGAATTTTTTAAAAGAGCACATTTAGTTCGGATATGATTGAGCGAATTGAAGAAGAAATTTAACTTAAACTTATTTGAAACCTGTGCTAATGGATAGTTCGTTCCTTTCCGAGCAATGCTAGATAGTGGTTCCCAAGTCTGCTTTGCGTCTGAGTTGATTGCCAACCGTTTGATGATATCCGGAGAGCCTGAAACTGGAATTGGTGGAGCGAAGATCCACGTAATGCAGCCCACAGACGCTCAAACGGTTTGACCAACATTGACCCCGCCCCCAAGTTAGTCAAACCGACAAATGTTGATACAACCGTTTGATCGGCGGTCAAGGTTGGTTGCAGCAACACGATATTTCTTCGTATTTTTTTAAACTTGCCGGGAGTCTACTGAACATGTGATTGTTATTTTTTCGAATGCTGTGGCTGTGAGGGAGAATCTTTTCGCGATTTTCTGGCAATAATCGCAGTAAGGAGGTATTAGAGTATTAGAGAATGTCAGTATCGCCACACCGCATATGCCTTCTAATCGATATCATTTCCATATCGCCTGTTACTTCACGCGTGTTTACATTTTTATTTTAATTTCATCAACCATTATCGCCTTATTTATTTTTGTTTGTAGTGTCGCCGTATTGTGTTTACGATTTCAGAATCATCCATTATTCATAATCATAAAAACGGACATGGTTAAGAACTTTAGATCAACTATTATACCATAAAGCTACAATTTCATAAACATTTTCTTCGATTGTGTACATTTTATTAGTATCGCTTAAATCGCAAGGCACTCCGGATTTGTCTTCTAGTTGCAACGGTTGCAACGACGACGCTTGAGTGCCGGACGGATGGTTTGGAATGAATTATTGTATTAGAACAGATAAATGAGGCGTCATTCATTTCGGATCGATTGATACACATACCAATCTCATGGCAGGTTTGGGTGTATGTGTAACGCGTTATAATTGAACACTGAATTCAATCGATCTGAGGATTTTGACACTCGAGCGGGACACGCTTCTGAATGCTCCCCCAGGTGTTTTATCCCGCTTAAGTGTTAACATTCTTGTACACTGAATCTTTCGTCATTGTTATTTAAAATAATATTCTTAGTAAACAGTTGTAACTCGTTGTTATCGGGGTGAAGGTGAAAATAAAATGTATTTTTTTTCCTAGGCTACAAATGTATGGATTTAATGTCGTTTTCCGTTATATTTTGACTATTTAGGTTTTATTAGAGATCGATGAATATTTTTTACTCTGCATGGTATTGTGTTAATTGTAATACACAGGAATTTATTTTCCAGGAGCATCGTAGAGACACATAAAATTATCGACAATGAGCAAATTATCGCCCTTTTATCTTGCAGCTTTATACAATGTTTTCATGCCATGTGTTTTTTATTTCTTTTAATTTACTAGGATTTAACTCTTATATTATCTCGAAGAACAACTACACATTAATTCAAATAATAGGGTAATACTACCAAAATTCAACCCATAACAAGTTTCAGACTAGATTTTCTAGATGTCTCATTTAATTGATGGAGAGACACATTAGAGAAGAGAAAACACAAGAGTTACTGCATTATGTTTCCAGTTGACGCATTGAGGACACCTATAAGGGCACCATAAGAATTCGCAGTCATCGTCCAAAAAATATTATAACATATATTATATTCAATTTTATTTTATATTATATTATATTATATTCCATTACATTGTGTATTGCCTTATATCATATTAGTTTTTATCATATTATACAATATTATGTTGTATTATAAATATCATGCACGGATTATGGTAAAGCATTATAGATCTCACACAAAAATCATGACAAGAGCGGTTGGACGAGATCGAAAATGTTGAACTTTAGCGTAACATAATTTATGTAGCAACCCATATTACATTTGATTTTGGAAGTCATATTTCCAATGAAGTTGTTGTCTTTAATTATCATTCAATCCTACTATATTTGCTAGCTTTATTGATGTTTTCTAATCGAAAATAGGATCAAGCGCGGCTACTGGAGATAGTCTTTGTTATAATATTCTACCATATTAGGTGGATCTAGTTTTCAGCTTCGGATGCAGCAAAGTTTTAAATGGAGTGAAATTTCATAATAGGATTCACTCTTTTAGTTGTACTATGACATGGAGCATCGTGAAGTCGACATATCGGAGATACTTACCTTAATCATGCTCTTTATCTTTCAGCACTTTGTTCATCTCTACTAAATGTATTTTGTCCTTATTTTAGATGGTTGCTGAATGAGGTTGAATTTATCATATCATTGAATTTTATTGAACATATATATAAATCATACATGAAATTATTTCCATTTTTATATACATTTCATTATATATCTATGCCAATTCATATATGTTGGGAATTGGAGGGTGCATCAGGGCATCATTGAAGTGGCAGCTGGACGATGGAGTGGAGTGCCAACCGGAGTCTAGGAGAATGTGCCGTAACATCCTCGTAGATGGGTGCATATCTCCAACAGTTGCAATGGATTCGACGCGCCCTTCTTAAAACAAACCATCTCGTGGAAAGCTGAACAAGCACTGCGATTCTCATTATTCTAATTGTTGGATTATACCGTTGAAGGAGATTCTCTTTTTTCCCGCGGGTTTCGCGTAAGTGTCTCTGCTTACGGGTCCGCCACACCCCTTTTGGCCCTTCATACAACGGTATCATGAATACAAATTGATAATGAAAATTGACCTTGCTATCCAGTGGAACCGCATGCAGAGCAAGACTCAAGCAAGGGATGGTGGCTATCTACATACATACTTACATACATAATCGCAGTAAGGAGGAAAAGAACTTTCAACACTTAAGTACCGGAAGAAATAAATATTTAAGAGGAATTCAAGTTATAATTTGTACGAAAAATTTTGAAGAAACTCAGAAATCATGACGGGTCTCTTTCGGGAAATATTCTGAGCAGTCATTGATATGGGAATGGCCATGTGATTTGTTTCCCTCTAGTTATAGGATAGTCATATCATCTAGTTATTCTGCTTTGAAGTTTTCACAGGAAGCTATACTGAGGATTCCACCAAAAGCTCTTCCTGGGATTCTACCACAAATTTGATCAATAATTCCTTTAGAAATTTATCCACAGATTCAACCAGAAATTCCACTGGGGAACATTTTTCAGGCATACCTTCAGGTGGAATTTTTCCAAGGAGGTTCCTCTACAAATTATTGTGGATTTCAACCACTGATTCCTTCAAAGATCTGTCCAAAAAAATCTCAAGGAATTTCTTCAGGGCTAAATCTAAGGCAGCCTCCTATAATTCCTCCAGATTGTTATAACAATTTTTTCAAAGATTTCTTCAGAAACTACTCTAGAAGTTAGTTCCAAGGATTCCATCACGCGTTACCCAGGAATCACATAATGAATTCTTTCAGATACTTCTCAAGGGATTTCTAAAAAAAAATCATTACCAGAAGTTCCTCCAAGGATTTCACCAGGACTTTTGTAAAGGCTTGCTCCTAGGACTCCTCCTCCTTAAATTCCTCAAGGAGTTACATCAGAAAATCCACCATCTTTCTAGTATTTTTTCAACAGATTTCTCCAGGGATCTATACAAATACTTCCCAAGGGATTTCTCCAGTTGTTCATTCAATGCTTCCTTCAAGAATTCCACCAAAAAATTCTCCAAAGATTCATTTAAGAATTCCTCCAGCGAAACTTTAAGCATTTCTATACAGATACTACCCACAATTTATCCAAGGATTCATCAAGTTCCTCCAGGGATTCCACCAACAATTCCTCCAAGAATTTCATCAGAAAGCCATCAAAGTTTTCAAGAGAAATACTGCACAAAAAAAAATCATCAAAACTTGATCAGCAGGAACTCCTTTAGAGATTCCACTTGTAATTTTTTGAGTGGATCCTTAAGGTTATCCTTCGGTATTCCTCTAGAGAATCTTCAATAAATTCTTTTATAAACTCCACCAGTGTTTCCTCCAAAGATTCTTCCTTGTATCTCTAAAGGTACCCTACGAAGCATTCGTCCTGGGATTTCTGCAGGAATTACTTCAAAAATCTAATATAAATTTCTCCGAGGATTCCTAAAGGAATTTATCCATAAATTCCATCCAGTATTTCTTGAAGGATTTTTTTCAAGGAATCTACCAGGAATTACCTTAGAGAATCTTTCAGAAACTCCTTCAGGGATTGCTTTTAAAGTTCTTCCAGAAACATACTAAGGAATCCCTCCAGGAAACTCTTTTGGAATTAATCTATTGATTTCTTTGGTGATACCCTCAAGAATTTCGAAAAATATATCTCCATGGACTTTTTTTCAGAATTGAAAAAAAAAATCTTTTAGTCTACTTTAGCGATTCATTCTGAGGTATTCAGAGAAATGTGTTGTTTGAAACGCTGAGTAAAACCAGTTAACTACCTGGAGGAATTTATTGATAATGCTGGAAGCACAATCTAGCACACTTGGTTGAACTTCTGGCGAAACTCTGGTAGATTTTTCTGGGTGGTAATTCTAGCGAAACTTGGGTGATATTCTCAGTGTTAACGCTAGAAAAGCTCCTTGTGAAATACCTTAAAAACTTCTCTCGCGAAAAACTACAGGTGATATAATTAGGAAAAATATGTTGAAGTATCTGAAGGAATTACTAGTGGAATCTTTATAGGAAATTGTGGTCAAATCGCATAGGAAATTTGTTATTGGATTAATTGGAGTTATCTTGTGGCATCCACGACGGAACCTCCAGAGGAATCCCTGAAGATTCCTGTTTTAACCTGTAAAACTATTACAGGTCGGACTCGATTATCCCGGGATTCGATTATCCGGAATTTAGACTCGATAATCCCGGAATTTGTTTTTTGGTGTTTCTTGTTTTTCAGTTTTTATGCATAAATCTGAGATAATTTGTTATTGCAGTTTCAATATGAATGATTTTGAAGTTTAGAACGTATTTAAGAAAAGGTGGGTTTGATAACGTGGTTTTTTGTGTATGCTGGTCAAATTTTTTTTTTGTTAAGGTTCCTGAAAACCCCCCAAGAACCCCTGGAGTTATTCCATGAGAAATTTCCTTTGAAAATCTGGAGGAATCCCTTGAGGATATCCGGGATTGATTCCTTAAGGAAAATCCGGGAGGAGCCTCATGATGAATTCCGCGAGGAATCCTTTGAGAAATTGCGGAAGGAATCTCTTGAGTAATGCCGGTAATGGAATACTTATAAGAAATTTCTGATAAAATCCCTGGAGGAAATCATGATAATTTTCCGAGAATCAATTGGAGATTTTGCTGGAGGAATTGCTTGAGGATTGATTCCTTAAGGAATTTCGGGAAGTATCCCTCGACTAATTCCGGGAGGAATCCCTTAAGAAATTCCAGGAGGACTACCTTGAAGAGTTCTTGGATGAATCTCTTGAAGTATTCTCTAGAAGTTCAGGTAGGTATCTGCTAAATAAATTTCGAAAAGAATTCATAATAAATTAACCCACAATAATCGTAGAGGGATTCCTGAAGGAACCTTTAAAAGAATTCCTGATAGAATCCCTGACAGAACTTTCTGATGGAATCCCTTAGTCTTAGAAGTTTTCTAATGGAATCCATGAGAGAACGTCCGATTGAATCCCTGCAGAAATTCCTAATGAAATCTATTGCAGAAACTCCTTCAGATGGAATCCTTGGAAAAACTTGTGATGTAGTCCCCTGGAGTAATACTTGACAGAATCATGGAGAAACTCTTGATAGAATTCCTGTAAGAAATTCCAGGTGGAATCTCTAAGGAACTCCTGATAAAAGTCCTTTTGAAGAACTCCTTATGGAATCCCTTGGGAAACTCGTAATGAAATGCAAAAAACGACTTCTGTTGTTTTGTCCTGTAGGAATTCCTAATTTGAATCCCTTTTGGAACTCCTGATAAAATCGTTAGAAGAACTTCTGATGGAAATCCTTGGGACTCCTATTGAATACTCAGGGGAACTTCTGATGGAATCCCTATAGAAACTCTTTGATAAAATCCCTGAAAGAATTCCAGGTGGAATGTCTAAGAAAATGCTTATGAAACCCCTGAAGGAACTATTCTTGAAATCCCCAGAAGAACTCCTGATGTAATTCCGCAGAAGAGATCTGATGTTATCCCTAGAAGAAACTTTTGATGCAATTCCTCAAGATCAGGTGAAATCTTTGAAGAAACTTTTGATACAATCTTCTAGAGGAACTCCTGATGGAATCTCTAAGGGAACTCCTGTTGAAATTTCTGAAGAATTTAAATGATGATTCCTGAAGGAATTCCTGACGGAATCCGGAGGAACTTCTGATGGAACCCTTGTATGAATTCCTAAAGATCTTCTTGCAGGAATTCCAGATGAAATCAATTGGAGGAACTCCTGATGAAATCCCTTGAACAATTCCCAAATGGAACCACTATAGGAATCCTGATGAAATTCCTGGAGGAATTCGTGATAAAATTCCTGATGGAATTCCTGATAGAATGCTAGAGAAATTCCTTATGATATCCCTAGAAGATCCTGATGGAATTCTTAGCTGACCTCCTGATATAAACTCTGGAGGAAGTCCTAATAGAATCTCGGAAGAAATGCTAGCTGGAATCTCTGAAGGCACCCTTGGTGGAATTTCTGGAAGAACTCCTGATGAAATCTCAGATGAACTCTAATGGTAGCCCTAAAGATACTTCTAATAGAATGCCCCATAGAAAATTCTTGATAGAATCCCTGAGGAACTCCTGATGGAATCCTTGGAGGAATAAAAATATATTGTTGGAGGAACTCCTGATAGAGTCCCGATGAAATCTTTAGAATGAACTCCTCATGAAAATTTCTGGAGGAATTCCTGATAAGTTTCCTTATAGTATCTATAGAGGAACTCCTGATAGGATCTCTTGAGGAATTCGGGTGAAATCTCAAAAGAAACTCTTTATGGCATCCCTGGAGGAACTTCTGATGAAATCTTTGGGAGGAAATTCCTAA
This sequence comes from Aedes aegypti, assembly GCF_002204515.2. Taxonomy (NCBI): domain Eukaryota; kingdom Metazoa; phylum Arthropoda; class Insecta; order Diptera; family Culicidae; genus Aedes; species Aedes aegypti. The sequence continues at coordinate 25,178 of NW_018736532.1, forward strand.
ATATATTGTTGAAGGAGCTCCTGATGGAATCAATGAAGGAATTTCTAAACTGAAATTCATATAATAACTAGTGATGGAATCTCTAGAGAAACCCCTGATTAGAATCTCTGAAGGAATTCCAGGTGGAATCTCTGAAGGAACTGCGATGGAAATCGCTGAAGGAACACCTGATGAAATTTCCAGTAAGCCCGAAAGGTACTCCCGATAGAATCCCTACAGGAGCTCCTGATAAAATCCCTGGAGAAACTCCTGAAGGAATCCTTGGAAGAATTTGTAAAGATATTCTTAAAAAGACACTACACGTTAATGCTTCCAGTGGGCCTATTTGCCCTTTGAAGGAAGCACCACACTAGACAACGGACTAGCATGCAACGCCCAGTGGCACAGTCAGAAAACATTCCTCTCGAAAAGTTTTCGGCCTGAGGCGGGAATCGAACCCACGCTCCTTAGGCACGATGCGGCTAAATGCCTCGGTGACACTAACCGCACGGCTACGAAGCCACTAAATTCTTGAAGGAATTCTTGATGGAATCATTGAAGGAATTTCTGATGAAATCCCGAGAAGAACTCCTGATGGAATCCCTAGAGCAACGGGGACAGAAACCAGGTGGAATCTCTAAAATATCTCCTGATAGAATCCCAGGAGAAACTTCTGATGAAATCCCTAGTTGAGTTCCAGGTGCAATCCCTGAAGAACTCCTGATAGAATCTCTGGAGGAATTCCAGATGGAATCTCTGAAGAATTTCTCATGGAATCCCTAGACGAACATCTGATGGAACCCCCAGAAAATTCTTGATGGAATTCCTAGAGGGACTTCCGATGTAATCCGGAGAGGAGCTTCCGATGGGAATTCCTAGACGGTAGTCCTTGATAAGAGCCCTGAAGGAACTGCTGAATGGAAACCTTCGTGAAAATTTTATGATTGAATGTTAGAAGTTCTCCTGATGGAATGCCTGGATGAAATCGTGTTTAATTCCCTAAAAAATCCTGATCTTCCTGATTCAGAGTCCGCGGCTACAAAGCAAAACCTTGCTGAAGGTTTCTGGTTTAAATTTCCGGTTGGTCTAGATCTTTTCGTAATGGGAAATTCCTTGGCTCTCCTGGGCATACAGTATCATCGTACCTGCCGCACGGATATATGAATGCGAAAACTGCAACTTTTGCAATAAAGCTCTCAGTTCAAAACTGTGGAATGCCCATTGACTCGAAGCTGAGAAGCAGGCTCTGTCCCAAGTGAGGACGTAACGCCAAGAAAGAAGAAGAACTCCTGATTCTCAGAGGAATCACTGATGGAATCCCTCTAGGAACTCCTGATAGAATCTTATGAGGAATCCAGGTGAACTTTTCGGAAGGAATTATAAAGAATTCTTACAGGAATTTCTTGTTAAATCACTGGACAAAATGTTGATTAAATTTCTGGAAGAACACCTGTAGAATCATGAAAGAGTTTGGAAAAATTCCTAAAGATATACAGAGGTTACCTGGAGAAATTCCTGGTAAAATTCCTGATGGAATCCCTGGTGGTACAAATCCAGGTATAATCCATGGATGATTTGTGAATCACAGGTCAAAATTGCTGATGGATTCTCTAAAGATATTTCTGGAGAAATTGGTTGAGGAATAATAAAGAATCTTGGTGAATTTGCTAAAGAAAACAGTTAGAGATAGTGGAAACGATAGTGAAATATATAGAAACAACTCAAGACGTGCATTTTGAAAGATCACTATGGCACCGACGCTGCGTAAATTCACGCATTTTGAGTTTTCCACCCATCTGCATAGGAAGTCATGGGACGTCGTAGCTTCAGTTTGACATGATGACGTCGGTGTTCGTGCCAACATCCCTACAGACGATACGATCGGTTCGTCGAAACATTTGGCTCCGCCCACCGGTGGTTTGAGCAAAATCAAACTCGTTTGATTTTGGCCGACCGATTCGTCAAACCGTCAAATTAGTTTCACAAACTGTCAAATTAGTTCGTCAAAGCAGCATCACACACGGTCAAACATAGCACCAACATGAGCATCAACCTGGGGGGCGGAGTCAATGTTGGTTCAAACCGTTTGAGCGTCTGTGGGCTGCATTAGCTCCGCCCATCTGGCATGCAACGACACGACGAGACGACAACCGGACGGAAGAAGAAGATAGAGCAACAACGACCGGTAGAGTATAAACAAAGCGCTGGTAGCGTTGCGCCGTATCAGTATTTTCTTCAAGAATCGAAGTGAAAGCATCGGAAGAATAAAATGTTCAGTTAAGTGAAAAGTGACTAGTTTTCTTTCGGCGTCTTCCTTGAGGAGCAGACTACCCGACGAGGAGAGTTTTTCCTGCTGTGTTTACAATCCACCGGCGATCGAGTTTTTGGCTTCGACGGACTTGTGGAAACCCAATCCGCCCTTTTCAGGGCGTCAAGACTTATTTGTTCCCTTCACCCCACAATCTCCCGAGAATTAACACACGCCTTTCCCAGCTTACTTTTAAGCGGGCACCTTCTCCTTTCCTGAGGTGTCAAGCACGTATTTAGTTACGTTGCAAGAGAGCATGTAGCCCATCGTGCGTTTCCCGGAGCCTAGTACGGCCCCGACAGAATCGAAATGAAGCTTCTTGACATTTCATATGATTCAACCTGATTGGGTATGATTACTAAGCAAGCGATCGTTAACTGAATGGTTGGTGGCTTCTACGATAGAACTTATAGATTGCCCCGCAATTTGCGCGATACTAAGTTTATGATATCTGCTTTCACAGGATTAGACGGTCTTTAGCGTGAGAAGGACCTCTGCAAATCATGCATTAGGGCATCCATGCGGCAATTGTGGGTTACCAAGATCCCATTTTTGGCACTGACGGCACTGATTAGAGTTTTGGAACTTCCTTCCAGTTTTCTGGAAATGTTTCCATGTCACACGAAACATCGTACATAACCATTCTTATATACTTGAGCAAAGTCGTTTCCGATTAAATGCCACAATGGGTTCTCCATTAAATCATTTATTCCACCTAAAGAGATCAGGGTATTTATGGTCATTTGAGAGACCTTTCAAGAACGACTTTGTGGGATTCGTACACTGAAAATAATCCACACGTTCGATCCTAATTCTTTTCAACGTTGGATCTGTCGTGTCGAATTGCAAGGTGAAATGACGTGTAAAACTTGTGATTCTGTGAAAGATTGACTTTGGTTCGATAGCAAAGTCTTTTACACATTGATTTGAACGTGTCTTACAATGGCGATATCCATCACTAGTAGAACTAGTTTGCCAAGGACTCACATTTGTCATCACTCGTGACATGATAAAATTAAATGTTATTTTTGGAGAAACCGGGTACCTGTTATGGGAGCCTGAAAATCAGAAAATTAAGTAATCGCTAATATCCTACATCAAACTTTTCGATAATTTGGTAATTAACATGTTTTACATTTGAATTTGGATTGGCCGGATAGCGACTGGTTTTTACACCATCGTTTGATGTGTTTACAATTAGTGAAAAGATTCCCGCGTGAACACATTGACCCAGCTGTAGAATGTTTCAGTGTAGGCGTGCGATTAGTTCACCAATGCATTTAGGCCGCATGTGCTAAGGAGTGTGGGTTCGATACCCGGCCTCAGGCCGAAAAAACTATTCGACAGGAATGTTTTCCGACTGTGCCACTGGGCGGTGCATGCTAGCCCGTTGTCTAGTGTGGTTCTTCCTTCAAAGGGCAATAGCCCACGGGAAGCATTAACGTGTAGTGTCTTTAAAAAAAAACAAATATCCAGTTTTGTCGTCATAACTAAAAAAATGTCCCTTGTTTAAAAAATGTTTTAAGAAAGAAGTTCGCGATCGTAAGAGTTTTCGGCAAAGTGCGACAAAGGAGACTGCGTATATGGAAGGAAACTTGATTTCCCAAATGGAGTTCAAAATCTCCTGCAAATTTGGAAAAACTGGCCACGATTGGTGACACCCTATGTTTCCTCACATGAATCAAAAGAGCCTGGACTAGACGCTGCTTCGATTTGATGTTCGGGATGTTCGGAAAAAAAAATCAGTTCGAGTGTTCGACGGAGATGAGTTCGAAGTGGTGAACGAATTGGTCTACCTCGGACTGGCAGCAGAGAAATTAGAAGACGGTGAAAAAAACCTTGCGGAGTCCGTACTAAGTACGAGACGCTGATAAGACCGTGTAGTCCTCTACGCGCATGAGACGTAGACAATGCCCGGAGAAAACGCTGCAAGCGCAAGAAGTTTTGAACGATTTGTGCTCAGGACATGTTTGGCGCGAGTATATTAAAATGGCGTAATGGAGAGAAGAATGCAACGTACTACGGTACTACTACGGTGCCACCAGTATCCCAAAAGTCGTCAAATCTGGACGGGTACGATGGGTAGGACACATTGTGAGAATGCCGGACATAATCCCGCAAATGTTGTACCGGCTCGAAACCGGCCGGTAGAGGTCGGTTGATATATTTTGGCTATACATCATTATATATTAATCAAATCACTCGTATAAAATGCATGAAAGCACTATATACACACCAAAGTGGAGGCCATATACGCACTTCCCACGACTTTTTCAGACTTTCCATGGTCAGTAATACGATGCCACAAAATTCCGATAAAAATAAAAAAAAAGTTTTCAGTGAGACTCGAACACCGGACCTTTCGATCCCTAAAACCGGTACCATACCACTACACCACAAATCGTTTCATGATTAATGTGTGATTATTTGCCAACATGAAAGGAAGTTTGCTATACAGCAAACACGCTTTGTTATTCTTTGAAACCCACCGCCAGAAGATACCAACCTCGGGTGGCAAATTTTTCTAAGTTATTGCGATTTCAATTGATGCTAATCTCCATTGATATATGATCTGTCAGTTTTTACAACTTGATGCGATTCTAGATTATACTATTTACGGCATGGTTTGTTGTCAACAAAGTTTGTCGACAATGAATCGTAGTGGAGAATTATATACTATTTGTGTTAACATTTATTCGTTTTGATTTGACATATTCTGCGATTCTGATTATTGACGTATGAATATGAGATTTTTGGCGCACATCCTTATACGATACGTGGTTCAGTGGGTTGACCATGTGGAGCAGGAAACTGGCAAGCAGACGTGAACCGTGTTTGTTGGCATAACGTTGTGGCGCAGGTTATGTCTTGCAGTACTTAGCGCCATCAAAAGTTATTAAGTTCCTAAAACCACAACAAATTGTAGTGTCAGGGAGTCGCACAGCTTCACTATGATTTTCAATCGTCCATTGTTTTTAAAAATGACCCTTACTTGATCCCTAACTGTAAAGCGACTATACACACAGAACTTGTAAAAATGTACCAATCGTGGTTGAAATTGTGAAAAGAATCCCATGTGCTCCGTTGAGGAAACCAATTCACGAGATTATTTGCTCAAAGTAATTAAATTCCCTGTGTTGAAACTGTTTCTTAGCAGCCCGTACTAAAAACTATTAGTTTGTAGGGATCAGATTTAGCTGCAAATTTAGATTTATTTTAGGTATTTCATTAGTTAGGATAACAAATTTAGACTTACAATTTTTCAGTTTTTCCTTAGTTTTCCTTTATTTTAAGTGGGTTTTCAATTGGCAATTTGCTCTGTAGTATGTAAGTTTTGGAAACTAATAGGATTCAATTTAATTAACTACTAATTATATTTTACTCACTTTAGGTTTTACAAGTTCAATTTCACAAATTTTACTACTTTTTATCGTTTTAACAACCTTATAAATTCAACAGCTACTTTCTTTTCTTGTTCAATTTCTATTGCTTTCGCTTCGTCATCTCTCATTCTTCATGGTGACATTTCTCCTGTCACACCTCTACTGGCGCAACAGAACACCCTGTGGATACTACTTTTGGTAGCCAGCCGAGGGGTACTCGTCGTCACATCCCCCCACCCGTAAACCTCTGTTACTAACTTCCGGTTTCCACTATCTACGACGTCGAGTAGGGCAACCTTCACAACAGGTCTTTTCAGCACGCCGTTCGCTGTTCGCACCCATACTTGCCGAACCTTTCCATCCTTTCTGTAATTACCTTGTCCACTCTTCCTCTCATCCACTGGTTCCGTATTGCACCATCCACGATCAGCACCAAATCTCCTACATCCACTTCCTTCACTTCATCGAACCATTTCGACCGTCTTGAGATCACCGGCAAGTACTCCTTTATCCATCTTTTCCACATGCTATCCGACAAATGCTGTGCGAGCTTCCACCCATTTCGCAGCGTAGCTTGATAGTCGGTTGGCATCACCGCATCTGCTTCACTCCACTTGAGCTTCCTAATAAGAAGTGATTTGGAGTTAGAGACTCCTGGTCCGCTGACTCCAATGGTATGTAAGTTAGTGGACGTGAGTTGATCATCGCTTCTGCCTCAATTATAATCGTCTCCAGTGTCTCGTCATCGGGTCGTCGCTGCGTTTCCAGTAAGCTCCGATTGCTACCTTCACTGACCTAACCATGCGCTCCCATGCGCCACCCATGTGGGGAGCTCCAGGAGGGTTGAAAGACCAACGGGTTGTTGTATTGGTAAAGGTGGGATGCCAAATGCTGATCAAGTTCTTCAATCTCTCGCTTCAGCTGATTGTTTGCACCAAGAAAGTTCGTGCCATTATCGCTGAAGATTTCTGCTGGAGCTCCTCTCCTCGAGACAAATCTCCTGACCGCCATAACACATGGCTCTTTGGATAAACTATGCACAACTTCCAGGTGTATTGCACGGATTGTCAAGCAGGTGAAAAGGGCTATCCACCTCTTGACGTTGCTGCGTCCATCTCACCAGCACCGGACCAAAGTAATCCACACCTATGAACGTGAAAGGACGCACATACGGAGACACTCTGACCTTAGGCAAAGGTGCCAAAGGAGGCGGTTTAGGAGTGGCCCGGCGAATCCTACACGTCATACATTTCTCCGTCACTATTGAGCACTATTGAACGGAGCCTTGGGATTTCATAAAGTTGTCGCATCTCGGTTGACAACAGTCTCGCGATTGGAGTGGCGAAATCTACGATGGTAGTAGTCAACCAGAAGAAAAGTGATTGGGTGTTGACGCGAAAAATCACCGGATATTTGGTAATTGAACGCCATCAATCTGTATTGCTTAGACGACTTCGTTTCCGCAACATCCCTGCTTCATCAATAAACGGCCACATCTTATACAAAGTGCTTGATTTAGGCAGGACTCCGTGGACACCGTCCGGAATCCCTTTAGTGTTCTCCAACAGCTGTATTTCCATTGTAAAGGACCATCTCTCGGCAAGCACCAATTTCGTCCTGCGACAAAGCCCCAGACTGCCGTGCTTTGTTTCGATGAGTTCGCTGCACATTCTGGACGAAGCGATGCACGTACGCCATGGTGCGATGTAATTTCTCCCATTTACTAAACCTGGCTACGTCCACCAGCGCTGGCTGTATTGCGTCGTGAATGTTACACGCTACTATCTCCTCTTCCGTGGGATCAATCTGATCATCTCTTCCAGGCCAGCACTCTTCAGGCTGTCGGAGAAACTGGGGTCCTTCGAACCATCGGCTGTCGAACTGATATTCGGCCCCGCTCCCCACTTTGTTGCGTCGTCGGCTACATTCTCTTTTGTAGGTACCTTCCGCCACTCGTTGACGTCCGTTAGCGATAGAATTTCACTGATCCTAAACCCACATATTGATGATATCGCCGCTGAATCCGACCGAATCCAGGCCAAGACGGTATTTGAATCGGACCACAGTACCCGCTTTGTTACTAGGAGAGCGTGCATGGCAATGACGCTGTTGAGCAGACGGGAACCCAAAACAGCTGCTGAAGTTCGAGTCGTGGAATCGTCAACGGTGCCGCTTTGGATTTCGCTGCTACGAGGTTGACCACCGGACCCTCCGGCGTTTCCGCGCGGAAATACGCTGCAGCTGCATATGCGACTGGCTTGCATCGACGAACACGTGGACCTACACTCGGTATAACTGCTTTCTGTGGCTCCACGGATGTAACAACGCGGAATGCGGAGATTGCTCAACTCTGGTATAAGATCGATCCACTTTTTCCACTGCATGTAGATCTTCTCGTTGATCAGGTCGTCCCAACCAATACCAATCGCCCAAATATCTTGCATCAGAATGCGCCCGTGTACCAGATAGAACAAGATCAGTCCCAGCGGGTCGAAGAAACTCATTACAGTGCGACTTCTCGTTTCGTGGGAACATGTGACCTATTCAGGACGTGCTGAAGGTTGTCTCGCAGGGAAATGGTGAATGTGAATGTGTCGCTGCTTGGGATCCACTTCATACCCAGTACGGATTCGATCCGCTCGTTCTTCTCTACGTGGATATGCTTCTCCGCTTCTGATGATTCGTCGCCAACATGTGCTGCAATCGTCGGGTCGTTGGACAAGAAATTGCGGATCTCGAACCCACCTTCGGCGTGGATATTCTTCACTTGGCGTCCGATCTTCACTGCTTCCTCAACTGTTCCGAAGCTATCCAGGTAATCGTCCACGTAGTGGCGATGAATGATGGCTGCTGCTGCTCGTGGATACTCCGCTTCGAATTCTATGGCGTTCAGGTTTTTAATATACTGCGCACTGCTCGGTGAACAGGCCGTACCAAAGATGGCTACGTCCATGACGTAGATTACTGGCTCCTCATGTGGATGATCCCTGAACAGAAACCGCTGGAACTGACGGTCTTGAGCCCGGATAAAGAACCGGTGAAACATTTCTTTAATGTCTCCGGTTAGTGCGTAGCGATACAATCGAAATTTTCCAATGACTGCCGGTAATGAGGTTAGGAAGTCTGGCCCTTTCAGCAGAGCAGTATTTAGGGAGACCCCGTCAACTGTTGCCGCTGCGTCCCAGATCATCCTCAGCTTGTTCGGCTTCTTTGGGTTCAGGACGATCCCCAACGGCAAGTACCAGCACTGGTCCGAACTAGTAGTGGAAAGCTCATGCGGTGTTGCTTTGTGCGCGTACTGCTTGACTTCGTATTCTCGAACCTGCTGCCTAACACGTTCGTAGAGTTTCGAATCCTTCTTCAGTCGTCTTTCCATGGCACACATCCGTTTGTAGGCCATGCCGTAGCTGCTCGGGAACCGTGGATGGTCCAGCTTCCACAAAAGTCCCGTTTCGAAGGCCCCACCGATTCTTTTGGTAGTTGACTCCAGCAGCATTCTCGCCCGTTTATCCTCCTCGGACTCTAAGGGCGTATTGGAACACGTTACACCGGCATTGTCCAGCGTAATGTAGTCGCGAACCAATTGATTGAGGTCTTGCTCCTGATTGGTCCATCCTCCAAAATGAAGCCCACACACTACTGTCGTTTCTGTTGTCGCCGCGCATCCATAGATGCTCCATCCGATGCGACTTTTGGCGGCTATCGGCTCCGTCCACCTTCCTTCTCTGATTTTCAGTGGTACAGTGAGCTTCAAGTTGTCAAGACCAATCAAGAGTTTTGGCGACACCTTCCCGTAGCTGCGGATCGGCAGACTACGTAAATGTGGATAACGATTGCACATTTCTTCGTAGTTCACCGTTTGGTAAGGAAGCAGCAATCCACCGACTGTACGAGCGTTGGTCAGTTGATACTGTTTCGATGAACCGAAAATCGCAGCAGTGACACGTCTTGAATTTGGCTCACTACGCTTGGTGTTTCCGGTCCACTGCAAGTTCAAAGGCTCCGTTGACCCCTCGACTCCAAGTTGATCCACCACCGTTTCTTCCAATAACGTAATCTTCGACCCTTCGTCCACGAACGCGTAGACGTTTACATCGCAATCCTTGCCGAAAAGTGTCACAGGAACTATTCTGAAGAAAGGCCCCTCACTTGTGGTTGTCTCGCTCAGATGACTTGTTGACACCACAGCATGGGTTGCCGCAGCTGGAGAATGCAACAGTGGATGATGTTTCAGGTGACAATCATTGACGCCACATTCCTTCGCCGTCTTGCATGGCCATTTTCCGTGAAAGTTTAAGCAAGATCGGCACAATCCACTCTGCTGCACCACATTCAATCTTCCGCTGGCGTCCATTGTCTGGAACCGACTGCAATCCGCGACCCGGTGTCCTTCCGCTTTGCAAACGGTGCACAGTTTCTTCGGAGCGCGAGTGCCAGGAGTACCGCTGTTAGTCGCGTGCCCCACTGGTGGCCCAGTAGATTCCGTGTGCGTCTGCACAAACGCTCGTTCCTTGGGTTTTGTTTTTGCTTCTGGATCTTTTCGGTGCTAGGAAAATCATCTGCTACTTCGTATGCCAGCTCCACTAAAGTTGACATAAACTGCCCAAACGTACTCAGATCCACGTCAAGCCGCATACTCTTGTAAGCGGACCATTTGAATTTGTAGTCTACAGGCAACTTTCCAACCAGTTCGTGCAGCAACGATGGATTAGTTAGATGTGCCTGCTGCCCTGCATTCTTCAGGTGCTGAATCAGATTATCGACTACTAAGCCGAATTCGATGATCCCATCCAGCTCATTGATCCTCAGAGAAGGCTGCCGACGAACTCGTTCCATCATGGAACGAATAAGTGTCTCTGGCCGACCATACCGCATCTCCAAAGTGCGGATCACGTGTGGAACACTAGCCGGACATAACAGTCTGCTGCGAACTGCTTCGAGAGCTGGACCTTTGAGACAGCGTTGAAGGCGAATCAGGTTTTCATCGTCAGAGAATCCGCAAGTAGATGTTGAACGACGAAAATTGCTGATCCAAATCGGCCATCCGCAAGTAGATGTTGAACGACGAAAATTGCTGATCCAAATCGGCCATTCTTCTGAATTCCCAGAAAAATTAGGCAAATCCTTCCCCATCACCTGCCTGGCAGTCAACTGGCGATGTGTTGGGCCCTCGAGGAATTCTTCCTCGTTGTTACGCCCTTGGTTGATGGACTCATCAGTTCTCGAAACCGGTTGCCGAATCCTGACCCCGATTCCCGCTCCGCTTTGATCCGTGGCTGCTTGACCGCGACGGTTGTCGCCCATATTTCGTACTGGTGGGTCGTTCCGTTGGTGGTAAGCACCGCCTTCAGGCAATGGTGCCTCACCCACATTTTGAAGACGACATGCCCCTTCATCGCGTTCACGAACACTTGCATGATCACGATTTCCCCAACCATCGATGTTACCGTCCACTCGCTTCTGGTTTTGGCCGGCAGAATTGGCCTGGTTACCGGAAGCACCACCCACATTGAGAAGGTCAAACTCATCAACAAAATGTCGATTAACGAAAGCATTCGTGTGAGCTTGCTGATCTTTTTGCACCTGACTAACGAGAGTTTGTGTGGGGTGGGGTTTGAAAGAGGGGACAGCTTTATTTGGCAGGGTTAGAGGGGGAGAATCTAAGCTCCTATCGGCCCTTATATCGGCTGGTTGTTGGCGGTTAGTTTTTTCTAGGAATACTTGCATTTGACCACAGCTAGGGTCGACTGCTGACGTGAACTGTTGTAACGGTCCCGCTGTCTGCTGCGTCGACTTTTCCAGCCAGTCCTCCACCTTACTATCCGATCGTGTAGCACTGCCGACCAAACTGCCTCTGGTGCTGCCGTACTCGGAAGCTTGTCGAATCAACTTCGCTTTTTCTTCCTCGGACTGCCTCCTGAACGCCATCTACTTCATCCGGAACTCTCGTTCGTCGGATATCTTCTTCTTCAACTCGGCTTTTGCTTCCGCAATTCGTTTGGTTTCGATTGCCAACTCCCTTTCTCGCAGTTCCGCCTCCATCTTCCGCTCGAGGTCCTGAAGCTCTTTCTCCGCCGCCAACTCTTCTTCTTTAATACGCTGCTGCTCTTCCACAGCCTTCAATTCTGCCTCCAGTCGCATCCGGGCACTCAACGTAGTGCTTTGTTCCCCGGTCACTTTCTTCGACTTTCGGCTGCCGGCCGACGACTTCGCTCCTGACTTCTTCGACGGAACAGCTAGGGTCTGCTAGATTTGTTTTTTACCAAATTAGGATGAACAGAACACCTAGATATAAGAAATAATGAATGTAATGTTTGGAATGATACTAATAAAGAAATTAAAAAAAAAAAAGCTAGGGTCTGCGGTAGTCCTATCGGCGCTTTGGGTTTCGCACCAGTTTTATTCACCTCCTTCACACCAGTTCCGGAGGGACTTTGTTCGCTGTTTGTTGGGAGTTTGCAAGATGCACATTTCCAGGCTCGATCTTGAACTGAGGCATCGACTTGCTTTGCGGTGAAAAATTCTAAAGGAATTGTTGAAACTGTTTCTTAGCAGCTCGTACTAAAATTATTAGTTTGTAGGGATCAGATTTAGCTGCAAATTTAGATTTATTTTAGGTATTTCATTAGTTAGGATAACAAATTTAGACTTACAATTTTTCAGTTTTCTCCTTAGTTTTTCCTTTAGTTTAAGTGGGTTTTCAATTGGCAATTTGCTCTGTAGTATCTAAGTTTTGGAAACTAATTAGGATTCAATTTAATTAACTACTAATTATATTTTACTCACTTTAGGTTTTACAAGTTCAATTTCACAAATTTTACTACTTTTTATCGTTTTAACAACCTTATAAATTCAACAGCTACTTTCTTTTCTTGTTCAATTTCTATTGCTTTCGCTTCGTCATCTCTCATTCTTCATGGTGACATTTCTCCTGTCACACCTCTACTGGCGCAACAGAACACCCTGTGGAAACTACTTTTGGTAGCCAGCCGAGGGGTACTCGTCGTCACACCCTGTAATTTTTCAGAAGGTTTTATTTAAAGTCACACTCGAGTGCAAGTGGAGCATCATCTTAGCATCCAATGAATATATAAATTAAATGTCATTTAAAGTAGAAGATACGGGTTTCCCTAACCTGGTGCGTTCTGGATTTCTCATCCCTTAATACGTTGCGAGTAAATTGCAACCAAACTAAAAAATCCAATCGAAATCCACTTCGCTGCGCCTCAATTGCATTTACGATTCAAGCAGAAGCGAGCGCTACCGTGCAAGCAAATGATGTTAGTCCCAAGAGAGTAAAAAGCCATATTCGTTTGCCATGTCTGTGTACGAGACATGCTCCTTTTCCCCATCCACCAATCATCCATGATGAGATGGAAATAAGAAAATTAATTTAAGCAATTGGGATGAAGTTATTCAACTTTAATTACAAATCTCATCCGCCACCTAGCCCGAATCTTCTGCTAACTTCCCGTCCAAGGAGCAGGGTTCTCAGTAAGATGCACAAAGTTGGTCTTTATCATCGTTCTGGTGCCTTGCCGAAGCTATTACGAGTAATAAGCCGCCACAAGCCGAGGAGTTGGCACTCAAGGACGTAGCCAGGATGGTCATAAGTGTGGGACAACATTCTCCTCGCTCCAGTTCACTTTTTTGATTGCATTTGGGTCACATAACAACTGGGCAAAAGTTCAGTTCGATCGGTGCAACTGTATTTTAACGTCAACCATTTAAAGATTGAAGGGGATTTATTATGGGATAACTTACTAATTGCCGGATGCCGCCCATCGACTTCTTTATCCTACTTATGAACAAAATTACCATTCTGCCCACTAGATCTTTTTTTTCAAATTTCATCAAGTGTCCAATGTTCGCGGTTTTTCGTCGGACAACTCATCTAAATAGCTATCACCTGATGAGTTAGAATGATTTAACT